>NW_025051541.1:0-11606 GCF_019279795.1 Protopterus annectens | reverse complement strand
AAGGTTCAAATGACAAATTCACCACCATAGCAGGAACAGGCAAGCAAAAACTGAGGGTAATGCTACTCAATGCTAGAAGTCTAAATCTCAAAATGCACTCACTCGAGGCCCTCCTTAAAATGGAGAACATCGATATCTGTACGGTGACTGAGACTTGGTTCAAGGCTCCAGAGAGCACCCCTGCACTACTGGGCTATAACTCATACCACACTTTTTAGCCATGTAACCTGGACTGAAACACCAAAGGTGGAGGTGTGTTCATATTCATTAAGGATATCCACACCTCCGGGCTAGTTGCTCAGCATAATGCATCCGAGGTTATCCAAGTGCAACTAACTCTGGGCAAAACTGCAATCCAAACTGTAGCTTGCTTCAGATCCCCCACCATGCCCCAGGATTCCCATGCCTCTTTTCTTGATGCACTGGAAAATATTAGGGTTCAACCAAACACCATAATAATGGGCGACTTCAACTACCCCACCATTAACTGGGAAAACTATTTGTTTACCAACTCCTTAGCAAAACGCTTTCTGGAATTCATAAACTCCAATGCCCTGGATCAACTTATCCACACCCCCACCAGGGGCAACAATATCCTAGACCTAGTCATTACCAACATGAGTGACCAGTGTTCCACACCTGAAGTCAACTCCTCGTTGGTCTGATCCGACCATAAGCTAATCACCCTTGATATCCACATCCCGCCCCACCCCCATTAAGGAAACCATGGTAAAAAATTTCTCCAAAGCCAACTTCATGCTTCTTAAGATAGAAGTGGTGAACTTCATGATACCCATGCAGATGGACAATACAGTTACGACTGCTAAATCCTACACAAATGCACTCTATAAGCACTTACACGACTGCACGGATCGTGCTATCCCAAACTGAACCAAGAAACTATCCTCCAAAAAAAGGAAGCCAATCTGGTGGTCCCCTGCCATAAACAAACTGTACAACAGGAGGAAGAAACTGTTGCAAAAGAGAGTAAAATCCCATGAGTGGAGGACCTCCCTGGTCAGCCTCATTAAGAAGCTGAGATCCCTTATAAGATCCTCCAAAGCTAGCTACAAAAACAAAATCGCCACTAATTCTAAGGACAGCCACAAAGCATTCCACAAACATAGTTGTAAGTAATTGCTATGTAAATTGTTAATCGCTATGTAATCCAATGTAACTACTGTCTGTTTATTTTAACTGTGGAGCTTTTCTCCCCGGGCCTCCGCTGAAAATGGACCTATGTCCAGTCAGACACTCCCGGTCAACAAATATAAATAAATAAATAAAATAAATAAATTCTATAGCTATGTCAAGAATCTCGATGGCAACACCCAGATCTGCTCTGAGTTACAGCACAACGGCACGAACATTACAGAAGCAACTGATATTGCCAACATCCTGGCAGATAGGTTCAGTACTAACTTTACCTCCCCCCTCACCTCTTAAAGGGCCCATATCTATATAGGAAGAATGCAGAGTCCCTGTAATCACAACTACGCAGGTAAAAGCTGCACTCTCTAAAGTCAAAACACAGCATCCATGGGACCGGACAACATCCAGGCTGCGTTTTACATTTATTTTTTATTTATTTTACATTTGTTGACCGGGCTAGTCTAACTGGATATATGTCCATTTTCAGTAGAGGCCCGGGGAGAAAAGCTCCAGGTTATAATACATAGAACATACATAGTTCATAATAACAGGCTGTAAAAGGTTATGATAAGCAAAGAAACAATAAACATGAGTAGCAATTATGAAAAAACAAAATAGTCCCAAAATTATATATATATTTTTTTTGTGTAAAGTACAATATTATGAAGGTGGCGAAATATAAAGGAAAGGATAAAGAGAGATAGCTGTGAAGTGAAGATAGGACAGATATCAAAGATAGAATAGGATGAGTTGAGGAGTACATAATTTTCTAACAGCTTTAAAAGTTGTTTTAAGAAGGAGTGGTGAGAGAAATATACCTAAGAAGAGAGGAGAGAAAGTTAAGATGAATGAGTGCTGTTCACAGGGTAAGTTCCATGTCTTAATGTATAGTCATGGAACTTAGGAAAACAAGCTATTGGGGAGATGGGTAGAGAAGAGGAGAGGGAAGGTGAGATAGGAGATAGATGAGCAGGCTAGTCTGGGTTTCTACAGGGGTAGAGCTAATTATTATTGAGGTAGTTGGGTAGAGAAGGGGAGAGGAAAAGAGAGATAGGGGACAGATGAGCAGGCTAGTCTGGGTTTATACATGGGCAGAGCCATTTATTATTAAGGTACAGTTTGATATTCTTCTTGAAGAGAGGAGGAGAAGTCAGGGATGTAATATCAGCAGGTAGATTGTTCCAGTGTTTCCCAACTGAGTTGGAGAATAAGCAATCTCCAGCAGAGTTATTGGGTATAGTCCTTTTTATCAGTAGTTTATTAGAGGAGCGTAGATGTTTCAGGTTGTAGTAAGGGGTAATGAGGCTAGTGAGTATAGGAGTTTTGGTAGGTTGGTACAGGGTTTTGTGGGTTATAATAAGTTGTTGTAGTTTAATCTGATTAGGAAGTTCAAGCCAGCCAAGTTGTTTCATGTACATGAACTTCAGAATGAACTGGCTCCCCACTTAAGCACCATGTTCAATCATAGCCTCGCATCAGGCTTTGTGCCCACCGAATGGCACACAGCAACAGTTATCCCACTCCACAAAGGGGGAGCCACCACTGATCCCAGGAACTATCGACCTATTAGCCTGATGAGCCTGGTCTGCAAGGCCATGGAAAGTATCATCATGGAACTCATTAACAAAGACATTGGTAACCTCCAAACTCTGGATCCCACCCAGTTCTGGTTTGTGAAAGGCAGATCATGCCTCCTAAACCTGATCGACTTCTTTGAGGCAGTCACCAAAGCTGTAGATGAGGGTAAGGTGGTTCACACAGCCTATTTTGACCTTGCCAAGGCTTTCGACACCATCCCCCATTCTGGAATTATAGCTAAACTCACTAAACTAGGTATAAATCTGTACGTCACAAGATGGGTTGCCAACTGGTTCACTGACAGAACCCACACTGTAAAAATTGCAGACTCCAAATCTGACCTCAAAGCAGTGACAAGTAGAGTACCACAGGGTTCCGTCCTGGGACCTCTCCTGTTTGGTATCTACTTCTCTGAAGTACAGGCTAACACAGAAGGCCTCTAGCTAACGAAGTTCGCAGATGACTGCAAACTAGGAGCCATAGTCAAGTCCCCAAATGATGTGGACATCCTACAGAAGGGCCTCGCTGAGACAGATGCCTGGTGTCAGAGCCATGGCCTCAAGCTCAATGCCAGAAAGTGCAGTGTCATCCCCTTTGGTAAAAACTCTGTACCCATGAACTACCACATAGGCAGCAATCTACTTAACACCGAATGTGTGATAAGAGACCTTGGGACCCAGGTGGACAGTAGTCTCTCCTTTGATAGTCACATCACCACAGTAGTCAGGAAGTCCTTCTACGTGGCACACCTCATCATAAAAGGGTTCTCATCCAGGAAAAAAAGAGGTCATTGTTCCTCTCTACTTGACACTCATTAGACCCATTATAGAGTACAACGCCCCTTTTGGAATGTAGCTCACAACACAATCTGCAGCAGCTGGAAAGACCACAGAAGTACCTCACAAAGAGGATTACTGACCTCAAACAAATGCCCTACACTGACGGTCTCAAAAAACTCCAGCTTTACTCCGTAGCATATCGCCTACTCTGCCCAACATATAAAGCTGTCAAACCCAGAGCTGTTGGACATGCTACACCTAAAGAAATCCCAATCTCTCCGAGCTACACACTCTAGGGACCTAAGCCTTGTCACCACAATAAACAGGATATGCTGGAGGGATAGATTCCTGTCCCAGAGACCTCCCATACTCTGGAACAGGCTACCCATCTATGTCAAGCAAAGTTCATTAGCACTCTTCAAGAAAAATCTTGATGATTGGATGGGAAATAGGAAATACACCCCGGGGATCACTTCTGTGTCTCTGCTAGACAGTGGCATAGGAAAATAACTTTCTTGGGTGGTGTAAGCCAGGGAACCTTGTTGGCTAGGCTTAAGTAGGCCCTTGGGCCTATAGCCTAGTACCTACATATACACCTATATATTCTGATAGTTCTTGATAGGGAAGGGAATCTCTAACCTGTAGTACAAATAAATTCTTGGCATCTTCCCATTCTACCATCTTTCCCTCTCTAGTTGTTTGCTCCCAATATATTGGTTACTTTACCAGTTTTCTCCAATAAATTCCAGCCCCCTCATGCCTATAGTCGGCATCATTAATTTTCAGTCATCCCTATCAGCAGACTCTCCTAGTTACACTTATGTATTTATAATGGTCTAAGTGAATATTTACATTAGAAGCTGTTTCACTCGTACTACTTCAAGTCCGCACTATTCTTAATCAGAAAGAGTAATTAACTGAGAAGTGCAAATCGCCAAAAATTAGAAGTTATGTACCTACCATAACGTTCCATGTTAGTTGTCTTCTCTCGCCTTCTTTCTTGCTGGATGGGTTCAGAGCCGATCCTCGGCTCCGACTCAGCACTTGCTTTAGCTCGAGAACTCCTTTTACCAGCTCGAGGCAACCCTATATCCCATGATGCAAGGTGGAACTACCTCAGATCTCGTTTGGCAGCTAACTTACCCTGCTAAAGACTATCCTAACAGAATTAGGAACAATGGTTCCTAAAAGAAATCCTCATAACAACGTACCGGAGGAAACAATCTAATAGGAACTCTCCAAGATCTGTCCAGGCCAGGGGGAAGGAGGGAGGGACGCAAGAAAGAAGGCGAGAGAAGACAACTAACATGGAACGTTATGGTAGGTACATAACTTCTAAATGTTAAGTTGTCAATCTACGCCTTCATTCTTGCTGGATGGGACCCGTCCTAGCACCTGTATCCCGGGTGGCTCAATGGAACAGACTCTTGAGAACTGTGGAACCAAAACTGGCCCTATCTCTAGAGGCCAAGTCCAACTTGTAATGAGAGACAAAGGTATGAGGTGTGGCCCAAGTAGCCGCTGCACAAATGGTATCAATGGGTAGCCTATCCTGAAAAGCTGCAGAAGTGGATAGACTCCTGGTCGAGTGTGCTTTTGGCTTAGAAGATAGTTGTTTGCCTCTGAGAGAGTACACATAGGAAATGGTGGAAGTCAACCATCTGGATAAGGTCACTTTAGAAACTGGAAGACCTATCCTGTTTTCTGCCTAGAAACAAACAATTGGTCCGATTTTCTAATTTGTTTAGTTCTATGCAAGTAGTACCTGAGCTGACGATGGACATCCAAAAAATGCAGTTTCTGTTCAGCTCTGTCGGAATAGTTAGGGAAAAAGACTGGTAGATCTATAGATTGGTTAATATTGGTTTGAGATACAACCTTGGGAGAAAGGAAGGGTTAGTTCTTAACGATACCCTGTCCTTATGAAAAACCAAATAAGGTGAACGAATGCAGAGAGCTTGAATCTCGAAACCCTTCTTGCAGAAGTGACAGCCAGTAAAATATAGTTTTCCATGTCAATAACTTCAAAGAACATGAAGCAGACAGTTCGAAGGAGGTAGTATCAAGGATGCCAACATTTACTTTAGATCCCATTGCGGAGGTCGATCCTGTATAGGTCGTTTTCGGAGAAAAACTCCTCTCAAAAGGCCTTGTAATCTATGAGACATAATGTTATTGTCATGCAAGCCAACATGATACTTGGAAATAGCAGCCAGTTGTACTTTGACTGTAGATGACGAGGATCCTGAATGAAAAACCTCCGCCAGGAAATCTAAAACAGAATGTATGGGAGCAGTAAAAGGATCAATATTTCTGGAGTTTGCCCAAATCGAAAAACGTTGCCACTTGCTAGCATAAATAGTCCTAGTGGACGACTTCAAAGACACTAAAATGTCTCTGACTGAGTCAGAAATCATTGGTAGCCTGGCTAGGGAAGGAAGTGGAGCAACCAAGCAGTGAGGTTAGAGAATGAATGGCCCGGTGCTGCTGACCCGACTGGTGGATCAAAAGATCCAGAACTGGGTCCAGATGCCAGGGCTGCACCAGAAGGTGACGATGCAGAGACGGAAACCAAATTTGTCGAGGCCAATATGGAGCAATGAGGATCAATTTGGCTCTCAAAATGGTGGCTTTCTGAATGATTTGTGGAATCAAGGGAAAGGGAGGAAAAGCATAAAGAAGTCCCCGAGGCCAATCCTGGGTTAGAGAGTCTCTCAGGGGTTGACCTGGAAGGGGAAAGAGAGTGAAATAGTCTGGGCACTTGTTGTTTTGAGGGGTAGCGAAAAGATCGCAACAAGGAGTGCCCACTTCAGAAAAATCTGATCCACTACAGATTGATTGAGAGACCACTCGTGAGGCATCAGAATAGATCTGCTCAGCCTGTCCGCCAATAGGTTGGACTTGCCGGGGATGTGCGTTGCTATCAGAAACCGCTGAGAAGAGATCGCCCATTGCCAAAGTCTGAGAGCTTCTCGACATAACGGATAGGACCTGGTTCCGCCCTGTTTGTTGATGTACCAGACCACGGACATGTTGTCCGTTTGTACTGCAATAGTCCCGTGGGAAGAAAGTCGTCGAGGGCTTTACAGCGTTAAAAGCACTGCTCTCATCTCCAGAACATTTATGTGCAGATGGTATTCTATGGGTTGCCACGTCCGTGGACCATCCTGCCCTGATAATGCCCCCCACCCGATCAGAGAGGCATCCGTAGTGACTGTGGCAACTGGAGGAGGGGAATAAAGGGTCGGCCCTGATGAAGAAGAGGGAAGATATCCACCAGTTCAGATGAGCTCTGCCGCGACTGTGTGACCAAGATTTCGTGCCTCATCGGGAGACTGTGGTACGACCACTGCGTGAATAGCATCCACTGCAGAAGGCGCATGTGGAAGCGAGCCAGTGGTAGAAGCACAATGGCGCAGCCATAAGACCTAGAACCTTCAGTATAAATCTGGCTTTGATCTTGTTGCTTTGCAATAGAAGCCGAGCAATTTTGGATGTCCAGAATTCTTTGCTCTGTTAGTCTGGCTATCATTTTGGCGGTGTTTAATTCTCGCCTATAAAGGTGATAGATTGGCAAGGCAGCAGAAGATTTTTAAATTTACTGAAATTCCCAAACTCCTGCAAAGCTGTAGAGTGTAGTCTCTGGACTGAAGAAGCTGACACTTGGTGGTGGCGGAGAGGAGCCAGTTGTCCAAGTAGGAAACACCTGGAATCCCTGGCGTCTCAGATGAGCTGTGACCACTGCCATGCATTTGGTGAACACTCTGGGGGCTGAAGTGAGGCCAAGGGCAGTGCTCTGAATTGGTAATGACTGGTCCCTAGCCAAAGCGGAGGAAACCTTCTGGAGCGTCTGTGAATCTTTATGTGATAGTATGCATCCTGAAGTTCTATAGAGCACATCCAGTTGTCCTTGCCCAGAAAGGGCAGAATGGACTGAAGCGTGACCATCCGGAATCTTGCCTTCTTGACAAATCTGTTTAGATTGCTCAGGTCTAATATTGGTCTCAATCTCCCGTCCTTTTGGGGACCAAAAGAATCTCAGTAGACGCCGGATCCTACCTGGTCTGCTGGCACAGTCTGGATGGCTCTTTTTTCTAGGAGCTTTGAAACCTCCTGTTCTGCCAAATCCCTTTGACCGGGTGAGATGTCTGGAAGGGATTGTAGAGGTACGGGAAACCTTTCGAAGGGGATTTTGTAACCCTCGGATATGATCGACTGTACCCAACTCTCTTGAGATAGGGATTGCCAGGCTACTGGGTACAGCGAAATCCTTCCCCCGACTACCTCCAAGGGTGGACAGTCGGGCAACACCTCAGGGATGCTGAAAGGGCTTCTCAGGAAGAGACTCCCTGTTGCCCTGGTTCTGAGGACCCCCCCTGCCTCTAGGGCGGCGTCTATTATTGTTACCCCCTCTGCCTCTGGGGGTAAACTGACCACGTGCGTCGGTGTAGCTCCTTGGGCTTTTGGAACCACATCTCCCCCTTCTGACCCTTGGGATATGGTCTAGAAGGAGTGGAAAACTGGACTCCAACGGCAGAAAGAGTTTTACCGTCCTGCTCACACCTGGTCAAGGTATCCTTCACCTGAGGTCCGAACAAAGCCGAACCATCAAAGGGGGTATTAGTGAAGGACGCCTTAAAGGGGTCCGCTTAAAATTACACAGCCGCATCCAGGCTTGGCGTCTAAGAGCAACTCCTGTGCCTGCGGCCCTGCTCGCTCCATCGGCCGCATAAGATATGAGCCGCATGGAGGAGTTAGATATGGAATTCAGGATAGCAAGCTGTGAGGCAATCTTTTCCTGAGCCCCAGCAGCAGAAGGATCCTGGACTACTTCACCCAGTTCTTTGAGAATATCTCGTTGAAGCCTGGTGAAGTGACAAAGATAATTCAGTGAGCATAGCAAAGGTCCCTGAAGAAAACATCCGCTTTCCATACCTGTCCATGGTCCTAGAATCCTTGTTAGGAGGATGGACAGGTACTGAAGGATCCGCCAGTTCCTTCTTAGTGGCCGCCGCCGCCACCACCATAGCATCCACAGAGACACCTTTGGAAAGGAACTGTTTATCCGAAGGGGCCGTAATGAACTTGGATGGTCTTCTGGGGACAGGTTCCACAGAATCTGGAGCCACGCCTTCTGAGCCACTACCTGCATAAGTGGGTCAAAAGGCGGAGACACCCAGGAGGTGGAGGGTCGGGATCCAAAAGCCTCCAGGTATACCGACTCATCCTCGGAGGGGTCAATGGAGGGCCAATTCCCCCTCTGTTTGAGGGAGCTCAAGGATGTCTGAAAAGGAGACATCCTCAGAGGGGGACCGTGGGGAACCCTCCGACTTATCTAAGTCGGTATCAGATGTAGTAGACTCAGGGGAGTCTGTGTGTTTCCTCTTACACGTCCTCTTCCGAGAGGGTTCCCCTGCAGGATCAGGAGAAACCTCGGAAGAGGAGGAAATTCCCAGTGGGGAAACCTGGGGCGATGGATCCCTGGGCCTGTGAGCAAGAGGTTGGCAAGAGGCATCTGCAGGCACTGAAGGGGGAGGAGCTAAAGGGATGGACCGTTGTCCAGGCTCAGAGGCCAGGACACTCCTCGTCACCTCAAAGGCTCCTCTCCCCGGGAGGCCGGAACACACCCGCTCCGAAGAAATAGGAATGGCGGCTCCAAAGAGAGAGAAGGCTCGAGGCCAATGTCGGCGCCGAGCTTACCAAAGCGAAGCCCGAGGGAGGCGGGGTCGGACAAGGGTCCGATGCCACTAGCCCCTCGGGCCGACAGTGGAAACCCGACGACGGATCCCTCCAAGGCAGGTCTCAAGGAAGAGATCGGAGCCGAGGGCGACGGAGCCGAAGGATGTATCGGCTCCGGCATCGAAACAGTCGCTGTCCCGAAGCTCGGCTCCGAACTCCGGTGTGGAGTCGGAGGAGGAAGTTCAAGGATTGGGGCTATAGCGAAGTCTGTTGAGGCGGGCTATGGAGCATTTGGGCCAGTGCCTGAGACTTCAACAGCCTGCTTACCACCCTCTCTAAATCGTGGTCAGACAGCCTGGAAGATCTCGAAGATCGGCTCCGATGGCTCCGCTCCGACAAAAGAGGAGACCCGGGCAGTGGATACTCAGTATAGAAGGGGACCGAGATCTCTTACGGGTGAAGCCATCGGGCCGAAGTCCTTGAACTCCAGATGGGCCGAGGATATCTCGGCTCCAATGCTGAATAAAGTGTCGGTTCCAGCCGGAGCCGACAAGGCCACAGTAGTCAGGGTATCGGAGCGATCGGCGCCGAACCCACTACTTGAACAGAAGATGTATCGGCTCCAGCCGGAGCCACGGGAGGAGGCTTGGACACTGTAGCCTGAGCCTTGGTGGCTTAGGAGGTTTTCCTGACCCTAATTTAGGAGGAGAACCTTCTGGCTTAAGTAAGCCTCGGAGGATGAGCTTACTCCTCCTTTCCTGCAGGACTCTCTGGCTAAAAGCTTGACACAAAGCACAGGAGTCCTGCAGGTGCAAAGGCCCCAGGCAATAAACACAAGAAGTGTGACCGTCTGTCAGAGACATTTTCTGACAGCACTGGTCACACTTCTTGAAGCCTGAGACCTTGCCTTCCTTTGACATCCTAGGAGGATGGAAACACAAACAATCCCAACAATCACACAAATTAATCCCTTACACAAACACACAGGAAGGGAATAACCAATGGGGAATTAGGCCTGACTAAAAAACTTTAGATTAAAGATTATAAAAAGTTTGAAAACAAGGGAATAGGGTGGGCTGTAACTAACTACAGACTAAACTAACACTAAAGGGGAAAAATAAACCCCTAACTAATCTTTTTCTTATTTCACAAAGAAAAAACTTACCTCAGCTGGCAAAGGAGACCTCTTTCGCTAAGCGGCAAACGAGATCTAAGGTAGTTCCGCCTTGCATCATGGGATACAGGGTTGCCTCGAGCTGGTAAAAGGAGTTCTCGAGCTAAAGCAAGTGCCGAGTCGGAGCCGAGGATCGGCTCCGAACCCATCCAGCAAGAATGAAGGCGAGATTGACAACTTAACATTTTAAGACAAGATCCTCACATAGCTCTTACATCATATCGAACTAGTGCGCGTGTCCGTGCATATCACACACGAAACAGCACAAGCCGCCAAATTTCTAGAAAACAAACTATTTACCATTATAATAAAATGGAAAAAGACTTTTGCGCTGGTTGAGGGTATGATTTGTCATGCAAAATCTCATGTTTCTGTAAGAAACGTTTCCCATTGGACATCTAAATAGATTGCTTTTATTTAAAATTCGCTAAATGGGGTAGGAGCTGTTCGGAGTTGAACATTTTCAGGTCTTTCTGGGGAATCTTTAAAAAATGTAAAAATATACAACAAAAAGTAAATGTCAGTATTATGAAACATGCAGAAAACGGTCTTTACAAATACATTTAACCTATTAACACAATTCGCCGTATAGAAAGAAGTAATTATTTGTTTAATTGTATTTAAGACTTTTCTTAGTCAATGGTATTATATACCTCTCAAGCTTTTAGCACGATAGCTGGACAAAGCTTAAAATAATGGGGGCAGAAGGACCCCCAAAATAGAGACATAATTTAAATATTGCTGTTATAAACTTAGAAAGTTGCTAGAATAAGAGGTTTTGTGTTAGGATGTACTTTTTGAAGGATATAAAGTCTGAAACTCAAATGTTAGTCATTATTTAGTGACTTCATTCTTCAATTATTTGCCAGAAATCCACAAATTATACGAGGAACAGATCAAATGTAATATAACTGACATTTGTTTATATTATGTAAATTATCAGCTGATGTCATAGCTACGACAAAGCTTTCGAAGGCCCCCATCAGGTGCGATCTGTTGGACATGCCTTGGCTGTACACACGGGTGACGTTTTCTGTGTTATGGTCACATTGTAAGAAGTTTTTCTTGCATTCCGCTAGTATTAGGAAGTATTAATGCTTATATTTCTTGGAAAAAGACGTTAGACGGTAATAAAATCCAGCAATGTATGAATACACTGTGAGTGCAGCTGTTCATGTGTCACTGTAGTAGCTGTTTACTATCCCTCTTCAATCCAGCTAATTTTTTTATTGAAAATTTTTCTA
>NW_025051540.1:0-9620 GCF_019279795.1 Protopterus annectens | reverse complement strand
AAAAATCAATTAATTCAAAGAGTCAAGTTTGGTCATTTGAAAGGTATGAAGTCTGAAGCTCAAATGTCAGTCATTTAGGGACGGCAAAAATCTGGACAACTGAGAGGTATGCATCAATTAATTCAACAGAGTCAAGCTTTGGGTCTTGAAATACAACTCAAAATTTATAAAAAAATAGTCAAAGATTTTTTTGGGGGTGTAAGGGTACCCCATATACACACACCACTGATTTTCTGCTCCATACCAACTCCATGGTCACCATTTCTCTTCATTTTTCCCAACTGCAGTGTATTGCAGTGCACTGCTGGCTCACTATAAGCAAGGTAGTACAGTTTTAACAAAACAATACAAAAAAAAAAAAAAAAAAAAAAAAATCACACTAAAGCTGCTCAAAGGGTAATGCATTGGTGAAGTGTAGGAAAGTCATATCTGAAGAAAACATTGCACGATCCAAAGCATTTTACTGTTAGCTACAGCTATGGTTAAGTACAGTTCTGTAAGAATGAATATCCTGCAGAGGACAGCTTAACATACAGCCAGTACACCAAAGCCTTTACCCCTTCCAGGCATCGTACATTAGATGCATGTCCTACGTGCAATGTGTAAAGATATATATATGGGATATGAATGCCTAACACTCAGAACTGAAGTGCCACAGCAGAACCAGAGGATCCTTAGAGAAAGCACTGACATGCACATCCAGAAAGGGAATAAGACGGAACTAAGGCTGGAAGAGGGACCCGTTAGCCAAAAATAGGGCACAAAAAATAGGGGATAGGAGGGACAGAACACTTCAACAGCGAGTAACAGGACATCTAGTGTACTATGCCCTTCATTATCACTGTTACAGTACTCTTTACTCTTGGGAAAGTACAAAAGCAACCAGAAGTATGGGAGGAAAGCAAGAAATCTATGGAGAAAGAAGAGGGAAGACTAACAGAATGATTCAAGGAAAAATCATTAACAACATTGGGCATAAAAGGAGGGTTGAAAAACAAAAAGGAACTGCCATGAGTGCTTGAAGTTCAGAGACCCTCTCTGAAGAATACGAGCCAGCTACAATACAGTGCTCAAAGTTCAATGATGCAGGAAGAGGAAGCAAGCTCAAAAGGGGACAAGTCAATTTTTCGAGAGCAAAATTAAGGTTTCCAAGACTTTCTTGGAGGTCTGATAAGGACATCTTTTAGAAATTGTTTGACTTCAAAATTAGAAGCCAAAGGTGAACTCAAAAGTAGGCAGGCAGAAATAGCAATGACAAACTTTACAAGAGGAATATGCCAAAACAACATTCGGCAACTCAAAAAAATTATTGTAGGAACTTCCACAGAAAAAGGGTCCAGGTCATACTTAAGGCACCAAATAGAAAAACTTCCATTTAGCTGGTTTTCTGGCCTCCTGCAAAATTCAAAGCACATCTTCAAAAAACTGGTGCCTGAAAGGAATTAAAAAACTATTGTCTATAGTGTCAGTTGATATGTAGACAAGTAAACAAGTAAGGGTGAATGAGAGATCCCTTGTCTTGTGTGAAAAGATCTACTCTGTGAGGCAACTTGTAATGATTCTCCCTGCCAGGGGGATTCAATGCTGTTTGGGCCAAAAGAGTCACCAACAAGATTTTGGGTGTGCCCCAAATGATCTTGTCTAGTATCCTGGGAAGTAAAAGGGATAGAAGGAGAGGCATACAGAAACATCCCCTTCCAAGAATGGCTTGGAGAGTGGATGCCATATCTGAGGACTTTGCATGCTGGAACAGAACTGAGGAAGTTGTCTGTTCAGACAGGAGGCAAAATGATCTACTCAAGTACAATGTCAAGAAACGCCTTCCTGTGAAGCGCCCATTCATAAAGATGAGTCCTGGACCTGTTCAAAGAGTCTGCAACTAGACTGTTTTGAAGGGATGTAAACCACCTGAAGAACCAGATGGCGGCAGACTGCAAAATCCCAAGCCTGAAGAGGAGACAGTCTGCATAGAAGGCATAACTGTGGTACTGTCTAAAAATTGTTATAGGACCTGGAACCCAAAGGAGATGAAAAGCCTGTTGAGTTAGGAGTACAGCCCTCATCTCTGATATTGACATGGTCTGCAAACTGTTGACTAGACCAAAGACTTTGGACTTTCAGGTTGTTGGAAAGGCTCAGTAACCATGAAAGGAAGCATACACACACACACACAAACACACACACAAACACACACACAAATTTGAGACAAGGTAAGCAAGGTCCAGAGGGTGGCAGTGCTGGAGCCAAAGAGTGTTGAGGTACCACTGAAATTTACTCATGTACAGTTTGGCAAAAGGAACTATGGGAACGGTGGATACCGTGTATCTTAGGGCTTGGAGAAAGTGCCTTGTAGAAAGAACTATAAGAGGAAGAAGAGACTGAAAGAAAGCATTCAAAGACACCTTGGGAGGTGGGAGACTTGCTGACAATGGGATGTTCTGAATCCTAAAACCTAATAACACTTGGTCCCAAGAGGGAATCACAGACCAAAACTGAGGGTGAACAGTGAATACTACACTGCACAGAAGTATAGTGAAGTGTAGATTTTGAAGTAGAAGCTGCTGAGAGGGGACATGAATTAGGTCATCGAAATAAGGGAATATATGAATTCCCTGAAGTCTGCAGCAAGTTACCACAAGGGCTAAACATTTGATAAATATACTTGGAGTTGAAGACCAAAAGGCAAAAGCATAGAACCTGATAATGACAGGAAGAAACAGAGAAATGTAAAATTTTCTTGAAAAGAGGGTGAATACGGAGGCAAGTGCCCTTCACATCCAGTTACCTGAAAAGCCTGACAAAGCAAGAAGGGAAAAGTGTCCGACTAGAAAACATTATGAAGGAAGGAATATTGAGAAAGGTGTTGAGAAAAAAACAGGTCAAGATTGGACAACCCCTCCTTACTAGGAACCAGAAAATAAAACCCTGTTCCCTGCTGAGACAATACAGCAGGCTGCATGGTTCCCTGATCCACAGCATCCTGCAGAACCAAGGGAAAATGTGGAAGCTGGCAATGACAAGGCTGAGGAAGGTCAGAAAATGGAGAAAAGGAATTCCAAACCATAAAATAACCATGCTGGGTGATGGAAACAAACTAGGAGTTTATGGTCATCTCTTGCTGGACAGGAAAGTACAAGGTTAGCCAGAAGGACAGAGAAATCTGGCAGAAGTGAAGTGGAGGCTTGATGTCAGAGGCAGATTTGTCAGGAAAAGGAAGCTTTTGGCCTCGAACTCTGAGTGGGTCTGTCTGGGAAAACCCATTAAGTAACCTTCCTGCTCCCAGAAGGGAGTCTAAGCTGTCTGTGGACAAAACTTTGGATGAGTAGTCCCTACAGAACTTGGGTACAGGAGAGAAAGCAAAGTGCTTTAGGTCTTGCATAATCCTGCCCTTTTTCAGAAGGGCTTTAAACAATTTTGCAGCAGCAGCGCAAAAAAGATTTTTCCTGTCTAAGGGAGACTCAAAGTTTGGCCTTAATGTCCTCATAGCAGGCTTGAAGGCGCAACCCAGAGAATCTCTCCATGACAGAACCAGATGCAGCTGCCGTAGAAGAGATATCAGCTGCATCACAGCTGCATTTAATGGAATGGCGAGCTAGCTGAGAGGCAGAGCTCATAAGAGAAAAGAGCAGAAGTCTTACTGCATTACTCAATTAGGCAGATCAGTCACCCTCTCACACTGGCAGAAAAAAGCCAGAAACTATCTCGTCATGTAGGTCTGATAATTAATGGCCCTAAAAGCCAAAGTAGCAGAAGTATATACCCCCCCCCCCAATACTTTTCCATAGCATGGTTGTCCTCGTCAAAAGGACAAATGTTGGAACAGGAAAGCAGTTTGGAAAGCTCATCTGTGGACAAGGAAACAGCAGCAGAATTACATGAAAGTCTTTTTTTTTTTACAAGTATTTATGATCCTCAGGAAAGTACAGTTTTGTACCTACCATAAATGTAGATGTCCGATAGGTATGCATCTGCAGTCATCACATATGGGTTGTCCTGCCTCAGGCAGCCCTTCGGTCGGCCGGATTCAAAGTCTGGGTCTGGCCTCGGCTGATGTCGCACTTTCCCCGACGTCAGAGCGTCTGGGGTATAAAGGCATCAGCCAACGCCATATTCCTCAGTTTTTCTTCCCCAGATGCCAGGTGCCCTCTAAGGAAGGCTAAATTTGGAGAGATGCATTTTAAAAACAAATCCAAACATGCACAGTACTATAAAAACAAATACGGCATAATAGATCCCCCCAGCTAGCTATAAGAGGGGTAAGCACCCAAGAAATACCACAGAGGGGAAGGAGGGAGGGTAAACCTGACTGCAGATGCATACCTATCGGACATCTACATTTATGGTAGGTACAAAACTGTACTATGTCCTTCAAGGATGCATCTGCAGTCATCACATATGGGTAGAATACCATAGCCAATCTGGGGGTGGAGGTATTAAGTAAAGGATGGTGTAGCTAAAATACCCTGCAGGACTGCCATAGCAAAGCCTGCTCTGGATCTGGAATATAAAGGTAAATTGTAATGCTTGGCAAATGTATGCACGGAGCTCCATGTAGCAGCTTCTAAAATGTCCTTGCTAGCCACCCCTCTTAGGAAGGCTGTGGAGGTGGCTGTGGCTCTCGTGGAATGAGGTCTAATGTTAGCTGGCACAGTTTTTCCATGAAAGGAGTAACAAAAATGAATGCAATTTCCTATCCATTTTGAAATTGTCTGTTCGGAAATTGCTTTTCCTTGTGCCCCAGCAGCATATGCTACAAACAACTGGTCAGTCTTTCTGTAACTTTTAGTTCTGTCCAAGTAGTAGCGCAACTGTCTGTGTATGTCCAGGGTGTGCAGAAGCTTCTCCCCTTTATTTTGTGGTTTTGGGAAGAAGGTAGGCAAGTGAATAGCTTGGTTCAAAGATACCCTGGATACCACCTTTGGCATAAATGTAGGATTGGTTCTCAATGAAACTCTGTCCTGATGAAAAATAAGAAATGGCTGTACTGCCATTAGAGCTTGTAACTCAGATACTCTTCTTGCTGAGGTAATGGCCAGAAGGAAGGCAGTTTTCCAAGACAGAAACTGTAGATCTGCAGATGCTGCTGGTTCAAAGGGAGGAAGTGTTAGTTTTTCCAACACGAAGTTAAGGTCCCAAGTAGGCAGAGGTGGTTTCCTTGGAGGATTGATGTTTTTGATTCCTCTTAGAAACTGTCTCAGGAGAGGATGAGAGAAGACAGGTGGATCAACATTGTATTCTGCTTAATGGAAGAGTAAGACAGGCCGTTGTGGAACAATTCTGCCAAATATTCCAGTATATGTGTCATGTTCATCACTGTCGCATCTAGGCCCTTTGTTGTGTTCCAAATGTGAAATCTTTTCCATTTTGCTGAATATACCTTTCTTGTGGAAGGCCGGCGAGCTTCCTTAATAATATCCTTCACTCTCCGAGATAGCTTATCCTGAGGAGGAGTCGAGGTATTTTCCAGGCGGTCAGCTGCAAGGTTTTCAGGTTGGAATGCAGAGTCTTGAAATTGTGCTGTGTCAGTAGAAGTGGCCATAGGGGGAGAGGCCATGGTTTCATATGTGACATGCTCTTTAACAGTGGGTACCAGTGCTGTCTTGGCCAGTTTGGAGCTATCAGAATCGCTCTGGGCTGCTCTGTTCTGATCTTCAGTAAGACCTTGGTCATTAATGGGAGAGGTGGAAAGGCATACACTGTTAGAGCTTTCCAGCTGAAAGAGAGAGCGTCCACTTTCCATGCTTGTGGGTGGTATGTCCTTGAGCAGAATTTCTTCAGTTGATGATTGTGGGGGGAGGCGAACAGATCTATTTCCGGCCTTCCCCATGATTGTGTTATGATTAAGATGATGTCTGGGTGCAGCATCCATTCGTGTGCATCCATGATATTTCTGCTTAAGCTGTCTGCCAGTATATTGTCTTTCCTTGGCACAAACTGGGACTGCAGCTGTATATTGAGTTTCAAGGAAAGTTCCCATAGATTCATTGCCAGTCTGCAAAGAGGGTAGGAATGGGTGCCCCTTGCTTGTTTATGTACCACATAACTGTGGTGTTGTCTGTCCTTATGAGTAGGTGGCCTTGATGAAGAAAAGTTTGAAGGCCTCAATGGCATGTATCACTGCCAGCATTTCCTTTTGGTTTATGTGCATGCGTATCTCCCTTTGTGACCATAGTCCTTGGATACATCTGCCCTCCATGTGTGCTCCCCAACCTTGATCTGAAGCGTCCGTAGTGATGGTTTGGTTGGCTCTTGGCTTGCTGAAGGGCAACCCACTGTTAAATCTGGCAGACTTGAGCCCACCACAGAAATTCCTTTTGGAGGCATGGAATGAGTGGGATCAAAGTTTCTAAACTGTGACTGTGCTGAGTCCATAAACTCCTTAGGTACCATTGTAATTTTCTCATATGCAGCCTTGCTTGTGGAATCAGAAGAATGCAAGATGCCATGTAACCCAGGGCCTGCAGGATTTGCCTTGCAGTCAGCTGAGTTTGTCTTGTCAGTTTCTTGAAGTAATCCGGTAGTTGTTTTTGTTTTTTTTCGGTGAGAAAGGCCATTTGGGTGGTTGTGTCTAGATCCGCACCCAGAAAAGTTATTCTTTGGGATGGAACAAGTCTTGATTTGTGGATGTTGACTGTATATCCTAAGGCAAGGCCTGCAGTAGGTGGATGGCATAATCCAAGTCCTTTAACAAAGTTTGCTGGCTGTCTGCTTGTATAAGGCAGTCGTCCAGATATGGGTAAATTTGAATCCCCTGAAGTCTGCAGTGTGCAATTACTGATGTCAGGCATTTCGTGAATACTCTGGGCGCAGTAGATAAGCCAAAGGGCAATGCTGAGAATTGATAATGCTCTGACCCTGCAAGAAATCTGAGGGGTCTTCTGCAGCTTTGTCTGATAGGGACATGCAGGTATGCCTCCTTCAGGTCTAGAGTCACCAGCCAAGACCCCTTGCCCAGCATGGGAAGGAGTTGCTGTAGAGTCAGCATTTTGAATTTTGGCACAATGAGGTAAGTATTCAGTGCGGACAAGTCGAGAATAGGCCTCCATTGTTTTTCTTTTCTTGGAACAAGGAATAATCTGGAGTAAAATCCTTGGCCTTGTTCTGAAAGAGAAACCTTTTCTATAGCTTTCATTTGTATTAAGTTGGAAATTTGTTTCAAAGCCTCTGCCCTCTGATTTGGTGGCAGGTCTGGCATGCCTTTCTTTTTGGCAATGTGTGGAAATGGAACCTGTATCCTTTGTCTATTATTTGCAGTGTCCATGTGTCCCTTGTAATGCTGTGCCAATTTTTTGAAAATAAAGAAAGCTTTCCGCCCAAAGGTGCTTCTAATTGAGCCCTGGTCGGCAGAGTCAAAACAAAGTCATTGAGTCTGTCCTGGTGTAGCAGTTGTAGTTCCTGCACTACCTCTCTGGTTGGGAGGCTGCCATTGACGGCCTCTGTAGGAGCCTCTAGCTTGCCCTCTACCTCTGGCACACCTATTCCTGCCTCTCTGAGATCTGTCTAAGTCCGGAAAGGACCAATTCTTAGCAGGCCAATTTCTGCTGAAACTCGGTGGTTGGACTTGCAGAAAATCTTTAACTGTTTGCACAGATTTTGCCTTTTCTTCAAATTTCTTTAAGACCTCTTGAGCCGTGGAACCAAATAATTTTTGCTTTTCCAGAGGAGCATCCAAAAGCTTAGCTTTAACATAGTCTGGCAGAGATTGTTCCTTCAGCCAGCCATGCCTACGTATGACTGCACCTGTCATAGCTGACCTACATGAAGCTTCCAATGCATCATAACCACACTGCAAGAAATGGTTACTAACCTGCTGGGAGTTATGTACCAGATCCTGAAGGGGTTTGCGATCAAGGGGTTCAGATGAAGACAGTTTCTTCTGCAATTCATCTAACAAATACTCTTGGTACTGTATCATATGAAATTGACAATTTAATGCCCTCATGGAAAGAGTTGCAGAAGTATACACTTTTTTACCCCATCTCTCGAAGCCTCTGGACTCCCTTTCAGAGGGTAGAGGATTTCTAGCAGTGGCAGCTGCAACCCCTTTCGGGCCCTGGGAAATAGTTTCTGGATCAGCAGAGTGGGCCGAAGATGCGAGTCCGGGACCCTGTAGTACCTATCAGGTTTGGCAGGAGCCGGAGGGAGAGAGTCAGGGGTTGTACTAGCATCAGAGTACACATCATCAATGACATTCAAAACAGGAGGTATAGCTAAAGGCCTATGCTGAGGCAAATGTAAAAAGGTCCTTAATCTCTTTCTAGAATCAGAGAATTCCTGACCCTGCCATTGAAAATGTTCTCTCATAGAGTGTAGCGTCTCTCCAAAGGAAAACTCTTCAGGAGGGGAGGCAGAGGGAATAGATTCTTCAGCATCAGAATCCTCGTAGGCCGAATAAGCCTCCTCTCCTGGTGGTCTCACAGAGTAGAGCCATCAGAGGACTCATCTGGAGGAGTGGGGGGTCAGAGGGCTCAACCCTGGGTCTTTTGTCTGGAGGTGGTTGCGAGCCCCTGTCCGGATGAGGTTGAGAACCTCTAATTAAGGAGATAAGATCCTCTGCTAAGCTAAGAATCTGTGAGCCAGTAGAGGGTCTCAGAGGTAACCTTGGGAGGCAAAGCTTTAGAAAGTTTAGCAGCTTTAGCCCTAGAGAAAGCCTTAATGGACATGGATGCAGGAGGTCTGGCTGCACCACGTGCAGGAGTGGATTTGTCTAAAGGAATGGTGTCGGAAGGTTCCTGGACACCAGCTTCAGTAGGTAATTCAATAACCGACTCGGCCGGGGCCTCAGGGGCAGAGGTAGTCGGTTGCACGGTTTCAGTAATCGGAAGTACCAAGGACTCTGTTTCAGCCGAGACAGAGACACTCGCGGTAGGTCTGACCGTGGTTTCAGCCGAAACCGCGGCCCGCGTGTCGGTCCTTGTCCTTCCGCTTAACTAAATGCGGTCGGAGTCTCCGACGGCATCTTGTAAGCAAAACTAGCCCCAAAGAATTCCTCTGCAAACTCCGACCGACGTCCAAGAGTTCGTCGGCTGAAGGAAGCACAGGCTGAACAGGCGGAGACGTCGTGGTCTGGGCCTAGGCAGGGGAGGCAGTAAGAGTGGAAATCCTTATGAGGTATTTGTTTCCCACAAGTTAAACAATTATTAACTTTATCTGACATCAGCTGAGGCAAGAAAGAGTCCCCAATGGGGTACTTAGCTTTTTCGAAGTCTTCGGTAGCTGAATCACAGGAGCTGGCCGACCGGCACTTGCGAACTGCTTCTGCTTCGGGCACCACGCAGCAAGAAAGACTGAGGAAAATGGCGTCAGCTGATGCTTTTATACCCCAGATGCTCTGACGTCGGGGAAAGTGTGACATCAGCAGAGGCCAGACCCAGACTTTGGAATCCGGCCGACCGAAGGGCTGCCTGAGGCAGGACAACCCATATGTGATGACTGCTGATGCATCCTTGAAGGACACCTTCTTTATAAAATCAATCCGGTTTCTTAGGGGTCAGAGGCAGAGAGCCAGGAGTCTGAGAAGCTGCTGTGAATGTATCCAAAAGAGCAGCCAAGACAAGAGGAAGTGCGGAAGGTCCAAGCAAGTCCATTTGCAAAAATTCAATAAAATGGGGCCCCTTTTT
>NW_025051539.1:0-12681 GCF_019279795.1 Protopterus annectens | reverse complement strand
TGTTGCACCCAGATGTGACTACATTTCAAACCTTGCTTCCATGTTGTCTCCAACAGCAGTCATTACATAAGGCAATGAGCATTATGCCAACATGCACAGCTCATATCCTGCACCACCTACACCCACATCACATACAACTGCATGTGTGCAGCTCCTTATCAGACACATTGCCAGACACCTAAGAAAATCCTGACTCTGGAGTGCATTGTACCACTCTCTCATCAGTCAAACACCTGGACAAAACACAAACTTACACCTCTTAGTCAGAGGTGATTGCATTGTGAGACATTAATGTCTGTGTGAAGTGGCTACATAGAGGAAACATCACAGATGGCTGTCTATAGATTGATACAATAGGCCTTACCACACATTGCCGCAAATCAAGGGATATCAGTTAACATAATATTGTCATCATAGTTCCTGCAGATGTATATGACTAGGGACATATATCACAGGTCTGTATGCAGACACATGACTGTGCTTAGCCAGTTTGTGTCTCTTGCGGGTATATGCATAGCTCTCAGCTGCAACTGAGTCTCATCTAGGATGATGGCTCCATACACATGGAAACTGATGGAAGACAATAATTGCCTTAGTGTGTGCTGTCATTGTCAGGGGATCTACTACATGTCTGCCTGGGATGCCTTGCTCAATAGAAATCAGTGTTTCATCAGTGATTGTGTTAATCTCTCACCCTGAGATTTAGAGTAATAGCCATGGATATTGACACCCTCACAATGCATCTTTAATACACTGTGCAGGAAAAAGTTGGCAATGCGAACACCATCTTTATATAACATCAGGGTTATGTTGCTACATGGTGAGTATGGCAACACTGCACCCACTCTGTGGGATGTGTCCCCACCCTTGATTATGCAGACTTGTGTGCAGTCAAGGACATCTAGTTCAAGGCTATGGACAGCACGACAGCCATACCAGACTACACTTCCATCCACATCTCCACATATCAAAATGACAGTGTTTAAGGTAACATGGGTGGTGTATACATCCTTATTAAGGATACATACACATCCAGATTTTGTGAAACACTGTGATTTCCTGGAGAAACTACAGGTGCCATTCAGTACTGGAAGGCCACATAATCAAGCAATAGCCGGCTACAGGAGCAGCTCCATGAATCCAGACACCTGTACGCATTTGTATGTATGAGTGTCTATCAAGATATATCATTATACCATGGTGTGGGGTGGCATTAAGTGACCACCAGCTGTGTTGCTTAGTCATGCAGCATCTCATTTGCTCAAGGTTAGTCTATGTCCTTAACTAAAATGCCCTGGAGCAATGCTTTGACATCCCACAAGGGGGGTCGACATATTGCATTATGTGTTTACCAATATGGGTGATGACTGCAGCCCCCCCAATGTGAGGTCCTCTCTGGTGGGATCTGAACACAGATCAGTATCAATAAAACTACCAGCACTAACTCCCACTTGTGGACAATACAGACATATTTCAATAAAGCCATTTATTACCTCAATGGTTTAAATAGCTTGACTGCACCTCCCCCCTCTGATGGGACCGACAAGTATGCAGAGCTCTACACCCATGCATTATGCAAGCAGCATTACCAACTGCATGAACTCGGCTGTACCTGACAAGAGGAACACAGGCTCCTCATGGTTCAGCAGTCCTGCCTGGTGGACAACTGCCAGTATCAGGCTGTACAATAAGAGATGGACATTGCTGTGTGACAATTGGGGTGAGGGTGCTCCACCCTAAAAGGGAGGCACAACTTCCTCAGCTAAAACAACCACATAGTGTTGTTGTGATGTTGTAGACACAATACCTGACAATATTAGCCACACACACAAAGCAGAACCACAACACACAGTGTAGTTACATGGGTAACCTCAAAAGGCAGGCCCAGATTGCTGGTGAACTCATACATAATGATGCCATATACAATGGGTTTGTACTCATAGCTAACATGCAGTCCCACATGTTCTGCATCAGCTTCATTCAGCTGTCCCCACCCCATGTGACACATGACATTCCTACAACCTATCCCATAACTTCCATATCTACAGAGCAGGTTGTAAATGGCTTCTCTATGGAGGATACAGAGCATGCTACCATGCCAGGCTGCATTCTACATGGGATCTGTCATGGATTACTGACAACATTAGGAATACCTTGCAATTATACTGAAACCACTGGCTAGACCCCAGCTTACTGGACAATGGCAGCTGTTATACCCTTGCACAGAGATGTTAAATGCACTGACCACCAGAAATATAGACACCTTTCCCCGAGTATCACTTTCTGTATGGCTGCTGGGGCAATCATCATGGAGATGATCAGCACACATATATGTGATCTACACACAGGTGACTGTACACAGTTTGGCTGTCTGACAGTAGGATCATGACTGTTACATGTGGTAGACATTTACAAGGCATTCACCAAGGATCTGGGTGAGAGGACATCAGGACATACAACCCCCTGGACTGAGCCAAACCATCGGACTATATCCCCCAGTCAGGCATCATTTACAAAGAATCCATAGGCATCAATGGTGCTATCATTGTAGGGGGTCACTTAGTGGCCAATTGATGACACACATACTCAACATAGTGACATTCACCTCCAATAGTGGATCTGTAAGCAGGAGTTTTCAATGGGCTCATTCCTGGGTCCTCTACTGCTTGGAATCCATTTAACCATGATACAAGTGAATATTGACTGTATGTGGCTAACAGTGTTGGCTGGTGCCTGCAAACTGTGAGCACTGATGGAGTCTGTGAGTTATGTCACTATCCTACAAGAGGGTATTGATGAACAAGTGCCTGTTGACATAGTAATGGCCATAAATATATATGTAGTATAATTTCCATCACTAACACCTATGTACCTAGCAAGTAACGCATCAGTTGCAACATGTCATATACATACTCAGGGGTGAAAGAACTGGACACACAGACTTGACCACAGAGGTTTATACCTAATGTGCCTGAAATCACTATGCCTCCCCAGCAGTAAGACGAGAATCCTATGTCATAGCTGAGGGCACAATCATCCAGAACTGACATACTCATAACCTCCATGTACTCTTCCCTCAGCATGCCAATATCTGAGTGCAATGACCATTTGCCAATGGACCTTTCCAAGCAGTACTGCCACTTGCACACAACAGTATGGTCCCTCAGAAGGGAACTTCACGTCTTCAGCATGTGTTCAATGAGGATTGTCTGATATGAGTGTCAATGTAGCCTGCGGCATATAGACAACTCAGAGGTGATTACTGCCTTGTATATGGGGCAATGTGTGACCCTGCTCAATTGTACATGCTCCATATCTGTAGGTGGCATAGTACATGGATTAACCACTGTAAGGACATTAACCTAGTATGTGAAGTTAATAATACATGCTGATGGGAGAGATTTGTCTAGCAGACTTTAACCCTCCTTTGAAACAGAACCCTGGCTAATGTCAAGCAGAGCACCTCAGTGCACCTCAGCACATGCCATCTGTATGACTGGCTGGGGACTGTCATTTCACCACAGGACTTCTGCCTGTGTCCCGCTTGGACTGGACAATATATGCTGATCATGTAAATAAGGGTATACAGTTGTCTATGATTCTGATGGCCGTATGGCCATTATGCTAGTGAAGTAAAAATGTTCTATTGGTTCCATAAGCTGATGTAAATTGCTGTAACAGCCACACACACAAACATGGCTACTTTGGGGATAGCACCACTTCCAATTACTGATTACAGGACATGGCACGGCACACACATAGTGCAGGGTGGCTCTATGTAGATTAGAACACATCTATGTAATGGTACACACTACAGATCACAGTACATGATGCATGCAATGCACCTCATGTCTGATAGCACTATTGGTTTAGGAAATATTATGCTTGATGACATCAGCAGGCCTGGTTGTGGTCAGGCATTTGGAGGGCCACATCACATGCTACAAATAAAATTCTGCAAAACCCTATACTCTTTCGAAGTTACTGAGGTAATTGCATGTATGTCATATGGACATGCACACACCAAGTGGCCTGGAGTGAGATTAGAACCCCTACCTATCTAGTCTTACTCACTATAGATCACAATACTTACTGTACATGCCACAGTCTATGTCAGATGCTATAATGTCAGCTGGCAGTCATCATCAGGCTTTGTTGAAGATGGCAGTTTGTGAGCCAGCAGCAACTTACAGGGCCAAAAAGTGCACGACTATTGCAGTTTGTTAGTCAATGAAGGCTTCTCAGTTTTTTGACAGGGAATACACACACACACACACACACACACACACACACACACACACACACACACACACACACACACACACACACACACATACACCAAATGCCCTACAGTGAGATTAGAACCCCTACCTATCTAGTCTTACACGCTATAGATCAGAATACTTATTGCATGTGCCACAGCTTAAACTGGAAGCAGCAATAACAGCTGGTAGTCTTAAGGTAGACAACATCATCAGGTCTTATAGAAGAGTTGCAGTTTGGAAGCTAGTAGCAACTTACAGGGCCAACATTTGCATAACCATTGCAGTTTGATAGCCACTGAGGGTATCTCAGATGTTTGGCAGGGGGATATACACACAAACACACCAAGTGGACTACAGTGAGATTATAACTCCTACCTATCTAGTCTTCCATACTATAAATCACAGTAGTTATCACACACTCCACAGCTGATATTTGTTTTATATGTAATTCCAGGCAAACTAATTGTAGATTACATAAACTAGACTTGTGTTGAATTGCATCTGTGCCCTGCAGAGTGGTATTGCTTTGTACAGTTATCAGCATATAGTATCCTAGCAGTGAGATAACTGTTATTATCCTAGTTATGTGTCTACAGTCACCAATATGGCCATATGTGGCTGTTGGCATTTGGATAGGCAAGCCTGTGGGCAGGAACAATGTACCCTGTTCATGCATGCGTAGACAACATTATACATTACACCACCTGCTCACCTGTTGCTGTCTATGTGGTTACATCCAGCAAGCATGGGGTCTGTAGGTAAGTGGATTATGCACTGATGAGCCTTTACTTTGGATCCATTGAGCTACATTATAGATATGTGATAGAGCAGCTTTACTCACCAGTATTAGTGTATGTAGGACAATACAGACATCCACTCACATATTTCTGAATATAACAGGGATTTATATATAAATGTAGCTGCGTGTGTGTGTAAAATAAGTATATGTGTTATGTAGATATATGGAGATATGTATATATATATATATATATATATATATATATATATATATATATATATACATTTATATATATAGAGAGAGAGATATAGATAGATAGATATAGCTATATATAAAGGTATATATCTATTTAAAATACATACAGATAGATATACTATGTATGTGAGAGACAGAAATAATGACATATGGATATGTATACATATATGCATGCATGTATAGACATAAGTATGCATAACAGGCCATTTTGATGAAGGGGCAACAGGATTGCACGCAGTTTAACTAAGTGTATGGGCATGCCCAGTGGAACTGTCAGTACTTATAAAGTGACTCCAGGCCACACCTACCTGCACTCTAGTCTGGGATTTTGTGCGTTACAGACACTGACATCTGTCCCTGTTTCTGATGTACTACACTTCACTCAAAATGTCCATAGCATTCTTCAGTTATCTGATGTAATTAATATGTGACAGAAGTTCATAATGTTACACCATACACAGATAGTCTGTGAAAGCACCAATATAGAAATACCTCACATGCAAAAGATATGGATACTTGCAGATATGAACATCAATGGCATCACCAGTGCTAAATTCTCGAGTCCACTGAGCCACACAAGCTGCCAGCCAAACAGTAGTCATTCATCACACAATCAACAGCATACATATGTATGTTGTTATTCCCGCATTAAGCGAGACATACAATGTGTGATCAATTTCTGTGTTGCTGCCCTGTGTTTGCCTGGACTGCTGATATACCACTGATGATCTACCGTTAAAGTGGTTATATGGGGAAACTGCTGAGTTGGGTGTGGGGAACAACACTACAAATTCTGCTGGGATACACAGTAGTGCAACTATCATGTGACCCCACTGTTTAATATACCCCTTGACTGATGTGGTGTATATTCCAATCATGAGGCCTAGTGAATATTAAGGAGCACATACTAGTGGACTGCATAACTGTAGTCCACTGTGGATGTTACTTTTGTACAAATAGCCCACTATATTTCCTTGCATACGTGCAGCGAATCCATGCATAGACTAGCACATTATAGTAATCCTTACAAGTAGTGTGCAGGTTAGGGACTTACCTTGCAAATGCAGCAGTTGACAGAACTGTAGTTCAGAGCTGACTCTGTCTGATGCAAGCAAGTACACAGCCAATACATGAATAGTGCAGGTTGTGTGGGTTGCTTGGCATCAGTTTTATTATATGCACGTGAGTAGGAGTAAGGTGTAGGTCTTTAGGGCCCTAGGTTGTCAGTGAATGTACTATGCATTGTCTCTTAGCCAAATCCAGGGTGTAATGGGCACACCTACATCTGCCTGCAGGGACATCATCAGCAGGTTCCTCTTTCGAGTCCTCCTATGACTTTGGCTGCGGTGACCTAGGCACTGGTGGGGGGCTGTGTATCCCTTCCCTTTGCTGATCCTGCTGCAGATGTTTCTGCAGGATCAGATTGTGTAGCATAGCATATACTGTGAACATATGTGCACATGTGGCTGGAGTGCACTGCAGGGCTCCGGCAGATATATCAAGGCACTGGAACTATGACTTCAGAAGCCCAAACACATGCTCTATGATGTTCCTAGTTTGTGCATGTGCATCATTATGGCATTCTTTGGTCAGTGTGTGTGCATTTTTGATCAGTGCCATCATGCACGGCTCCAGGGTGTAGCCAGCATCCCCAATAAATGGCCATGTGGGATATCCTCCCAGAAAACACCTGGTACAGCTGTGATGCATGCCAGATGTGGGAGTCATAATAACTGCCAGGGCTGCCAGCACACACATTCATGATAATCGACTGGGCATTGCACATGACCTGGCAGTTGATAGAGTGGTACCCCTCGTGGTTGACATAGATACTACCCTCCACACCAGGTAAAGCCTTGATGTGTACATGAGGGCAATCTATGGCATACAGTACTTCAGGGTAGTGTGCTACACTGTAGAATTGTTGCATATTGCTAACCCTCATCTTAGCAGTGAGGGGAAAAGAAATGTGCTCACTGGCATGTGGTAGCATGGCATTCAGAAAATGGAGGTGTACCCTGGATGCTAATGCCTGTGAGACCCCCATCATGTTCCCAGTTGGTCTTTGGAAAGTACCTGTAGCTAGCATCCTAAGGGAAACACATACCTTTTTTTCCACTGGGATGGGTTTCCCTCTGTTGGCTGTGGGTCTGAGTTGAGGTCAGCAGAGCTCAGTGAGCTTTTGTAGTATGTCCTCGTCCACTCTGTAGCACTCTAAAATCTCCAGTTCATGTAGCTCCTGGAAGGTTACTCTAGGCCTGAACATGCTTCTCCTTCTCTGTCTAGGCCAGTTGTCATCATCATCATCATCAGCAGCAGCAGCACTAACTTCAGCATCTAGCACATACAGGTGCAGCAGATCTGCAGCAGTCCCTAGCATTTTCTCAGTTAAAATTCCTAAGTCTGTACTTCAATAGTGCAGAGCACTGGGGAAAAAGTCAGTCTGCAGGGTGTATGCATACTTTATAGAGCTCTGCTGTATGTACAGAATGTGTGATTGAGTAACTATGATGCATTTCACCTGCCTACTATATAATTAACATCATTTAACAGCCCTATTTTAGCATAAACAAGAGTCAAAACTAATTAAATCCCTTTTTTTAAACACACTCAGGGTGGTGGTGCACCATGCAAACATACGCATGAAGGCAAACAAAGCTTAAAAGTTAGTGGACACCCCCCCCACCTGAAGGGTCACACAGTCAGGTGATGCGCCATGCAGACATGCTCACCTAAGCTGAAATTAGCTTAGAAGTCAGTAGAACCCCCCCCCCCAGTGTCAGCTACATCCTGTGTAAACAGCAACATGGGTCTATGCCTACATGAAGGGGATATGAGGACACAGTTACTCCTTTCTGCTATTCAATACCTCTACCTCATTTGCATAGGTATCTATGCTCACACCCTGGAAACTACATGCTTCAGAGCCCAACCACATTAGCAACAGCACCAATGCACCATTGTAGGAACACCACACACATTACTGTAATACATTTCTGTCACATACTAATTAATTTGTTTTTTTCCAATTTTATTTTTCTATAAAGCACGTTTGTGCACTGCAGCATGCCCCGCAAACATGCCCAGATTATTAAAAAAATATTAATTTAACTTATTTCCTTTCATTTTTCTGACATACAAGATAATAGTTTCACTTATATGTGTATGTGGTATGACATTTCTGTCCAAATATCTACATTTTTGCAACCCTTTTTGTCTGTCTACACTCCTATACATGGAATTTTTCTGTGTACATTACAGACACTGACATGGGGTCTGATGAGATGCCTATCTGCTTGCTGGATCACTCTACCTGCTTCATTTGCATGACATTCACCTGGTTATGAGGTGATTTGCATGCCACGAAAGTTCCCGTGTTGGCACATGCATGCACACCGCTCAGCAGCACTTACTGAATCTAAAAATGTTTGTTGCCATGCAAGCAGCACTGAGCGATGCCTGCACGAAAAAAAAAAAAACGTAGACTTTATTAAATTTCCTTCAATGTTTAACATTGGCAACACTAGTTGATGTCTTATTTTTTTATTTTTTAATTACTTCATTTATTTATTGTATTTGATTACTAGCATAATCCAAATGGGTAGTTTAGCCTCCTTTTCAGCAAACCCAGGTGTAAAGCTTCACATACAGAGATAAATTATTATATAAAAGCATATATTAGTATATACAATACATAATTAATATAAATCTGCATATACAGTGTAAATAAAATATAAAATCTCTGCAAAACAGATAGATAATTGCAGTTTAATGTAGTTTATAGATATTAATATCATGAATTTACTAAGATGGTGGTGTTTACAATCAGGTCAGAGTAGTTTCACCTATAGACATTCAATATATATTCTGAAAGGTATAACAGTATAAATAAACATATAAAATCTTTGCAAAACAGAAGATAATTGCAGTTCAGTGTAGTTTATAGATATAAATACTGTAAATTTACTAAGATGGTGGTGTTTACAATCAGATTAGAATAGTTTCAGTTATAAAAATTCAACATATATTCTGAAAAGCATAACATGGATAATTCATAAAGTCCAGAGTTTTTCTTTATACAATATTATGATAGTAAGAGGCAGACAACAGGCAGATTTAGGCTGTTGTATATAGCTTGAAACCAACTAGTGGAGCTGACAGAATGGAAGATAGATTGTAGTCAAAGGTGTTAGATATTATGAATTTAAGGTTGAAATTAAATCTGTTGTAAATATGCTGAAAGAAAAAGCTTGCTTAAATGCAGAAACAGAGTTTAGTAATATGTGATTAGCATCCGTACTAAATGACTGTGGCTTAAAAAAATAAGGAACTTACTTATGAGTGTATTATACACACATCAAGAAAACTGACTTCTTACAGACATGACAAGAATGTAATCTGCTTTCACTGGACAACAGGACATGTTTTTCTAAGAAAGTTTAAAAATGTGCTTTTCTAATCCACAAGGCGTTTTCTTGAAGACAGTTTACTTATCAGCATTTGCACAAGAACAGATGTGTTAGCATTTGCGTCATCAAGGCAGTATCTTTCCAAAACCAAGAGGGTGTGTGTTTAACTAAAATATGTATAAAAAGTCTGTATTAAATCTAGTTATGTTAGAGGTATGGTAGGGACACAAGTCCTGAGGTAAATGTTATATCTCTCACATCATCTGTACTATATGAGAAGTAAAGTTGGAACGGTACTTTAAGCTGCAACGTTTGTCCAGTTTGGTTTATTATAAAAAGTTATTGGTTACTGCTCTCTAAAGTTGATGCTGCAAAGTATATTCTCTCATCAGTGTATATTCTGCAAGTTTCTGTATGCGACAGACTGTGAATGCAAATATAACCAGACTATGAATTTTAGCAGAAACCAGCCAGCAAGACTGAGTGTCTTAAGAAGACTTCAAATCCCACAGCAAGAGCAAGCAGTAAGAAGCAGTAAGCAGATCCATATAATATTTTTTCAATGGCGAGCCAGCTGAGTGACTAGAGCCATATAATATTTTTTCAATGGCAAGCTAGCCTGCATTTGAACCTATAATCTGCATTCAAACACAGGGGGAGTGATGGAGCCAAAAGCTCCCTGCAGAGGGTTACTTCCAGTTAACTCTGCACCAACTACATTTGTAATGATCTGTCAATTTCTGAACAGTGAAGTATTCCAGTTTATGCAGCTTGCAGTAGTAAAAGTTTTTTTTACATCTTGGAGGAGACAGAAGTTCCAGTCGCAGTGCCATAATTTCACTAAATGTGGGCAGATATCCACCAGCTCAACAGTCCACTGCCTGTTGTGCTTCTCACCAGCTTCTCACAAGTGACTCTTGAAAAAAGTTTCTAGCCATCAGCAACAACAGCCTGATCACCTGTTTTCTTGCTAACTGGTAAGACTTTTTCTGTGTCACATATTTAGTGTGGATGATGTTAAACAGTTTGTATATTCTTACATAGTTTCTATATTCTTAGACAGTTTGTATATTATTAGACAGTATGGATAGTAAATTGCAAATGCGTTGGTATACACAGCATATTAGTAAATGTAAAAACCTTAGTAGGGCAGGTTGGATAGTAAGGCATTATGCAAATATATTATTACAATTTTTGACTAGTGTCTCAAAGAAAAACCATGTGAAACATGACAGATGTTTATTGTGTGATACAACAAAAACTGCATTTTGTGTATTATGTCATAAAAAAAAGTATTACATGATGTTGCTAAAAACAATAGACTGTGAAGACAGATCTGTTCATGATAAAGAATTAACTAAGGCTAAAGTGTTTCCATTATATTCAGATGTTAAACAGTTATGTCCTGTCACCACATGTGAGTCAAATCTGTTGTACTGATAGAACCCTAGTACATTTTTGTTACAAAAAATGTAGTAAACTTCTAAAAAGAGACACACAATGAGTTCAGGAAGTTTAGACAAGTTATACAAACATTTTTTCAAAGTGCATAGGAGTTTCAGATTCAGCAGAACAGGTTCCTGTAGACATATCAGGGCAGACCATGAGGAGACTCTTAAACAACAGTTACAAGATGAAGAAAAATAGATTAGTTGAACTGACAGAGACTGACTTCCCACATACATTGGGAAAGAGTATAGGAAAACTACAGCATGATCTGTACAAAAAGAAATATATTTTATACATATGTTTGTGTTTTGAAAAATGGTTAAGCTATTTACAATGGTAGGATGGTGAAATACAAATCATTCCCTCAAATGTTTAAAACTTCCATTCAATTAAGCAATATATTTATCAGTACTCAGCAGTAAAGTAGAGCATATGACTGACATTCTCATAGCATAGTCAAAAGGTAAACAAAACAGTTCTTGTATATAAAAATTAAATAAAAATAGTTAATAAGAGTAATGATTTAAAGTCACAAGACTGACATGCATGTATTTTCTTTTTATACAACACACAAGAATAACAGGCAGACGACAGCAACTATAAATAATGTAAATATATAAACGTATCTTAGTTAAGCTAATATCTATTTATTTTTTACATTTTTTATAATTGTATAGTAACACCACACCAAACAGTTAAAGTTCTGAATTTTAAAAATAAATAAAATCACGGATGGTATTAGTCAAACAGTCTTTGTAAAATGAATGACAGAACAGTTAAATAAATAAAAAAATACTGAAATCAAAAGTTAAAAAATATATATGATTAAAGGAAAAATGCTAAAAAAGGTTAATTGTAATGTGAGCTCAGACCTTCCTAGACTGGATGAATAGTTACAGGAAATGTTGAAAAGATAAGATAAGAAACAAGACTGCCAGACAAGTGACTTGAGTTTTTCTAAAAACTTATTGTTATTAAAACATAATTGTTAAAATGTTCACATGCAACACTATTTGGTAATTATAATAAAACATCATAATTGTGCATATATGTCACTGATAAAAAAATAAAAAAAAACCTTAGTTACATCAAGTATAGCCAACGGATGGGTTATAGTATACATACAGTTTAAATAAAGTATACAGGAGGGTACAATAACTACTAATAGTAGAAATAGACAGCAAAGGCAACAGAAAAGATGATCAGATCAGACATGGGGTGAAGGTCTATAGAGAAGCTCAATAAGCAATCCTAATAAAGCAAATGTATAACCAAAGTGTTGGACTGACATATATTATAAAGCAGATAAACAGTGCTGCAGTACTACAGGGGGAGGGGTACTTTCTCAGTTTTACACTGACTGTATAAGCAGTATTGCACAAGAGTCAGAAATAAAGCTACAGAAAAAAAAATAAACAACAAGGGTCTAAAAATAAAGCTACAGAAAAATAAACAACAAGGGTCTAAAATAAAGCTACATAAAAATAAAAACAACAAGGGTCTAAAAAATAATAAAGCTACAGAAAAAATAAACAAACAAGGGTCTGAAATAAAGTTACAGAAA
>NW_025051538.1:0-12498 GCF_019279795.1 Protopterus annectens | reverse complement strand
ATGCTGGGTAAAGGTGAAACAGTTAGGGAAAGGTCATGTAAGCATGACAGTGTTTTATAAAAACTGGGCATGCTGGGTAAAGGTGAAACAGTTAGTGAAAGGTCATGTAAACATGACAGTGTTTTATAAAAACTGGGCATGCTGGGTAAAGGTGAAACAGTTAGGGAAAGGTCATGTAAGCATGACAGTGTTTTATAAAAACTGGGCATGCTGGGTAAAGGTGAAACAGTTAGGGAAAGGTCATGTAAAAATGATGGTGTTTTATAAAAACTGGGCATGCTGGGTAAAGGTGAAGCAGTTAGGGAAAGGTCATGTAATCATGACAGTGTTTTATAAAAACTGGGCATGCTGGGTAAAGGTGAAACAGGGAAAGGTCATGTAAACATGACAGTGTTTTATAAAAACTGGGCATGCTGGGTAAAGGTGAAACAGTTAGGTAAAGGTCATGTAAACATGACAGTGTTTTATAAAAACTGGGCATACTGGGTAAAGGTGAAACAGTTAGGGAAAGATCGTGTAAGCATGACAGTGTTTTATAAAAACTAGGCATGCTGGGTAAAGGTGAAACAGTTAGGGAAAGGTCATGTAAAAATGATGGTGTTTTATAAAAACTGGGCATGCTGGGTAAAGGTGAAGCAGTTAGGGAAAGGTCATGTAATCATGACAGTGTTTTATAAAAACTGGACATGCTGGGTAAAGGTGAAACAGTTAGGTAAAGGTCATGTAAACATGACAGGGTTTTATAAAAACTGGGCATACTGGGTAAAGGTGAAACAGTTAGGGAAAGATCGTCTAAGCATGACAGTGTTTTATAAAAACTGGGCATGCTGGGTAAAGGTGAAACAGTTAGGGAAAGGCCATGTAAGCATAACAGTGTTTTATAAAAACTGGGCATGCTGGTAGATTAGTTTTAAAGAAAAATGTAAGAAATGTTTCTTGGAATGGCAACGTTTAAAAATGAAGAGAAACAAAAATAAAAGGAAGTTATCTATGATGTGTTTAAAAAGGTAATGAGAAACAAAAAAATTGAAAAAGAAATAAAACTGTATAAAATGAATCAAGAGAAAATTTTAAAAAATTTTGTGCAAACAGAGGTATTTTTACAAGGAAAAATAAGAGGTTGCACCCTATTTGAATAAAATAGTTCATAGGTTCATAGGTTCATAGGTTCATACTGGGCTATCTGCCCTAGGGCATTTATAAGCCTAGCCAGAGTGTGTGTGGCTTTCACCACCCCTTAGGATGAGAATACTATACCCATACAGAGATGATTCCCGGGGTAAACCTACGATCTCCCATCCACTCGTCAAGATTTCTCTTGAACAGAGTCAGTGAGGGGCTCTGCCTCACATGGACTGGGATTCTGTTCCATAGTGTAGGGAGTCTCTGGGTGATGAATCTGTCCCTCCAGCACGTCCTATTTATATCCGTGTTGAGGTTTAAGTCTCTTGCTCTCGTGGCTCTGGTGGATTTGGATTTTTGAGGTGGAGCATGTCCATTAATTCGGGTTGGACATGGCCTTGTATGTCAGGCACAGATCACCTCTGAGCAGGCGGTGTCGCGACTGAATAGAGCTGGAGTTTCTTCAGTCGGGGCATCGTATGACATATGTTTGAGCCCCTTTATCCTTTTGGTGAGGAACTTTTGGGGTCTTTCCAACTGCTGCAGGTGTCGGGTAAGGTACATTCCGAATGGGGCATTGTACTCAATCATTAATCTGATAAGTGAAGAGTACAGGGGTACAATGACCTCTCCTGATCTGGATGTGAATCCCTTCATGATCAGGTGGGCAATGTAGAAGGTCTTCCTAACCACTTTGGCAATGTGAGTGTCAAAGAGAGGTTACTGTCAACTTGGGTCCCCAGGTCCCTGATAACTTCTTCCGTGTTTAATGGATTACCACCTATGTGGTAATTAGGGGTTACCTTGTTTTACCCAAAGGGTATGACTATACATTTTTTGGCATTTAGCTTAAGGCCATGGCTCTGGCACCAGTTATCCATTTCTATGAGACCTCTCTGGAGGATGTCTGTGTCTGATGGAGTGTCAATTATGGTGCCCAGTTTGCAGTCATCTGCAAATTTTGTCAGCCACAATACCCCTATGTTTGCCTGCACTTCAGAAAAATAAATGCTGAACAAGAGGGGGCCCAGGACTGAGCCCTGTGGGACACCACTCGTGACCGGCTTAGAGTCTGACATGGCACCAGCAACTCTAACCTTGTGTGTTCTGTCCTTGAGCCAGTTTGCAACCCATCTTGTGACATATGGGTTTACATCTAAGCTGGTGAGCTTTTCTATGATGCCCGAGTGGGGTATTGTGTTGAACGCTTTTGCTAGGTCAAGGTAGGCTGTGTGAACTGCCTTACCATCATCAATGGCCTTAGTGACTGTTTCGAAAAAGTCGACCAAGTTCAAGAGGCAGGATCTGCCCTTGACAAAGCCAAATTGGATAGGATCCAGTGTCTGTAGGTCCCCAATGTCTTTATTTATGAGTTCCATTATGATCCTCTCCATAGCTTTGCAGACAAGGCTCGTCAAGCTTATGGGGCGGTAATTTCAGGGTCCGTAGAAGCACCACCTTTGTGGAGTGGGACCACAGTTGCCGTACGCCATTCTTTGGGTACGTATCCCATTCTTTGGGTACGTATCCTGTAGTAAGGCTAAGATTAAACAGCAGCCTTATGTGTGGGTTTAGTTCCTCATTGAGTTCGTGTAGCACACAGCTGGGGACACCGTCCGGTCCCAATTGATGCTGTGTTTTTTGCTTTAGAGAGAGCAGCTCTCACCTGGGCATCTGAGATGTTTGGGAGGCTAGACTCTGGTGGGATAGATATTTCTCCTTTTGGGGAGGAGGGAGGGGAGAAATTTGCACTGAACCTGTCTGGCAGTATGTTGGCAATGTCTGTGGGTTCAGTGATTTTTTTATCATTTTGGACTAATTCTGAGCATATCTGGGAGTTTCTACCCAGGTTTCTAACATCGCTAAAGAAGGCCTTATGATTGTCTTTTGTGTCATTAGCGATTTTTCTCTCAAAGTTGGCCTTGGATGATTTTATGAGTGATCGTAGTTTTTTGCTAGTATTGATCAGAGATGCCTTCCCTTTTAGGGATTTTGCTCTGTTATGTAGTAGCTTTCTCCTCTTGTTGTAGAGTTTGTTTATGGCTGGGGTCCACCAGACCGGGCGCCTGCCTTTGGTGGAAAGGGTCTTGATTTTATTAGGGATTGCTTGATCCATACATTCCTGGAGGTGCTCGTAGAAGGCATTTGTAAGGGTTTCAGCAGCGTGGGTTGTGGTTTCCACTGGCTCGGGGGCCTTGAAGGATACCACTCCAGTCTTAAGAAGTGTGAAGTTTGCTTTTGAGAAGTTCTTCACTGTGGTGTTTTGCTGGGGGTGGGGGGGGGATGTGGATCTCCAGTGAGATTAATTTATGGTCTGATCTCACCAATGAGATATACTTCGGTGTGGAGCATTTTGTCCCCATGTTTGTGATGATCAGGTCTAGTATATTTTCTCCTCTTGTGGGAATGGTGACTAGTTGTTCCATAGCATTTGAGTTTATGAACTCCAGGAACCTTTGGGCTAGGGTGTTGGGGCTTGAGTAATGTTCCCAGTCTATGTTTGGGTAGTTAAGTCACCCAATATGATGGTGTTTGGAGAGACATTCATACTCTCCAGTGTCTTTAGGAAGGCTGTGTGGGTTTCCTGAGTTTGAGAAGGTGGTCTGTAGCATGTTACAAACTGTAGGGCAGTTTTACCTATGGTTAATTGCACCTGGATGGTCTCCGATGCTTAGATGCGTTGCCACTAACCTGGAGGTGTGGGTATCCTTTATGACTATGGATACTCCCCTCCTTTGTGGTTCGGTCTGGATTTTGGGGCCGGGCATGATATGAGGTATAACCTGATAGTGCTGGGGTGCTCTCAGGAGCCTTGAACCAGGTTTCAGTCACAGCACAGACATCGATGTTCTCCATACTGAGGAGGGCTTTGTGGGCGTGCATCTTGAGGTTTAGACTTCTGGCATTAAGCAGTATTACCCTTAGTTTTTCTCCATTTTTGTTTTCTAGGGCGGTAGGTTTATCATTTGAGCCTTGCTAAAAAGGCACTATGGGGGTGGCAAGAGCCTTTGCCAATATCCGGAAGCCCAGTGGTGACAGGTGCAAGCCGTCCCTTGCGAAGCAGCGTGGCTTGTAAAGCATGTCATCCCAGGCAGACAGACATTGGATCCCCTTAGAATGACACCAGTAATTAAGCCAATTATTAAAGCTGATCATTTTGTCTCTGTATTGTGGCATCATTCTTGGTGAGGGTAGGATACTGCTCAGGGTCAGGGTCATACCGGCCTGGGCTACATAATCTGAGAGCTCCTCTATGTCTCTTTTCATGTAGTCCAGGGAGGTACGTCTCAGGTTTTTCACACCGGCATGGACAATGACTGAGTCATACTTGTACTTGCTGTGGAGTGACCTGAGTGCTTGTGTTATGTGACGGATTCTAGCACCTGACAGGCAGCTTACTGTGATCTTTTCCTTGTTCAGTCTGGTGAGTGGGACGTCAGTGTGTCTGTCTATGGAGTCACCTATAACAAGTGTGTCTGGCATTGTGTTTGGCCTTAAGGGCTGTGACTGTTTAGCACACTGACTTTGAGAACTATGTGTTGCATGTCTTATGTCTTGAGGTGGCAGTTGCTTGGGTGTCTGCTTTGGAGGCCTCTGTAGTTTTGGTAGATTTTGATCAGTGCCTCCGAGTATGTCTTTGTGTATTTATGTGTTTGTTTTGCAGTTGTGATAGTTCTATATGAAACTGGGTTTGTGGTGTGCGTGGTTTCCTTCTCCTCCTGTCTGGTCTTGCCAGTCCTGAGTTGAGAGAGCTCAGCCTCCAGTTTGGCTATATAGTTGCATCTCTCACATGTATTTGTGTTTTGTGGGAGAAGGAGTGGGTTGTCTGTGTACATGAGGCAATTGTAACATTGCCTCAAGATGCCCAGATTCACCAGCTGAACAGGAGAGGACGCTAGCAACTGACCCTTCGACATGCTAGAAAAAGTGAAAACGTTTGCTGTGTAATGAGTCAGAAGGGACCTATAGGGAAATGGGTACTCCAGGGGATTCTAGGCTAATGTAGTACTTTGTTTAGTATACAAGTACTTTACCTATATAAAAATGCTTTAGGAGCAAGTGCTGAGCTTTTGAGATAGAGAATAAACTGTTTAGATTGCAAGTAGAGAAGTTCTAAGGGAAAAATTGAAGAGCACACTTTACGGAGCCAGAAATAGTTTAACCTTGTTTAACCGGCGCTGCCCGATGGTGCTCTATGGGCAACTCCGCGCTAAATCACACAAAAGCACGCTAAAGCGGGCTTTATAGCAGGGGGTTGAAAAGAGCTAGGAATTGACCCAAAATGGCCAATAGACTACAAGTTTCTGACTGGAACCACTGCTCTAGGGACAAATAGGCCGCTCAGTGCTCCCCACTCCCACTGGTGAACAAAGAAGCTTCCCTTTATCCAAATAAGGATATGGAATAGCACAGGAACCAAGCCAAAGCCCAGAGATCAGCAAACTCTGAAGACTGGACTATTCTAGTTCAGTAAGGCGGGAAAACAAGATTTTTTTTTTTTTTTTTTTTTTTGCAGAAAACAGAGGAAACACAGACAGTAAATGCTATAAATGCTTTTAAACAGCTAGCGCACTTGAGTGTGTTAGCCTACAGGTAAAATTAAGCAACAAATAACTTTTTAAAAGTGCAAAACAGTTAATCAACACAAAAACAGTTTAAATAGAATGCAGAGCTGTATAAACAGGCGGAAATGCAGTCGCTAAGCAGTAAATAATCAAAAAGCCAGAAAAAAATACTTAAATCAGGAAAAAGTCACTCTTTTGCTCTCTGCTGCTTGTAGAACTCTGCAGGACACCACGAGGAGCTGTGCTGAGTTGAATACAAGGAAAGCAGCCTAAAAGCGGGCTTTATTACAGGGGGCTGAAAAGAGCTAGGAATTGACCCAAAATGGCCAATAGACTATAAGTTTCTGGCTGGAACCACTCCTCTAGGGACAAATAGGCCACCCAGTGCTCCCCACTCCCACTGGTGAACAAAGACGCTTCCTTTTATCCAAATAAGGATATGGAATAGGACAGGAACCAAGACAAAGCCCAGAGATCAGCAAACTCTAAAGACTGGACTATTCTAGTTCAGTAAGGGGAAAACAAGATTTTTTTTCTTTTTTGCAGAAAACAGAGGAAAAACAGACAGTAAATGCTATAAATGCTTTTAAACAGCTAGCTCGCTTGAGTGTGTTAGCCTACAGGTAAAATTAAGCAACAAATAACTTTTTAAATGTGCAAAACAGTTAATCAACACAAAAACAGTTTAAATAGAATGCAGAGCTGTATAAACAGGCGAAAATGCAGTCGCTAAGCAGTAAATAATCAAAAAGCCAGAAAAAATACTTAAATCAGGAAAAAGTCACTCTTTTGCTCTCTGCTGCTTGTAGAACTCTGCAGGACACCACGAGGAGCGGTGCTGAGTTGAATACAAGCGAAAAAGAGCTCTAAAATGGGCTTTATTACAGGGGGCTGAAAAGAGCTAGGAATTGACCCAAAATGGCCAATAGACTACAAGTTTCTGGCTAGAACCACTCCTCTAGGGACAAATAGGCTGCTCAGTGCTCCCCACTCCCACTGGTGAACAAAGACGGTTCCTTTTATCCAAATAAGGATATGGAATAGCGCAGGAACCAAGACAAAGCCCAGAGATCAGCAAACTCTTAAGACTGGACTATTCTAGTTCAGTAAGGCGGGAAAACAAGATTTTTTTTTTCTTTTTTGCAGAAAACAGAGGAAAAACAGACAGTAAATGCTATAAATGCTTTTAAGCAGCTAGCGCACTTGAGTGTGTTAGCCTACAGGTAAATTAAGCAACAACTAACTTTTAAAAGTGCAAAACAGTTAATCAACACAAAAACAGTTTAAATAGAATGCAGAGCTGTATAAACAGGCTAAAATGCAGTCACTAAGCAGTAAATAATCAAAAAGCCAGAAAAAAAATACTTAAATCAGTTATAGCAAATACAGTTATAACAAATGCTCTGAAATATACTGTATATTTCCAAAATGTTTGAGAAGGACAGTCAGAACACAAGAAGGTTCAGGCGAAAGAGAAAAAAAAAAGTTTTGTTTTACTTTTTGAAAGGGAAAAAGGAGGAACAGAAGGCCTTATCAAATGTTCTCTCTGTATTAAGCAGAATGAGCTAATGACACTAGACTGGGAGGTGTGTCACAGTAGGGGGGGGGCAACTGCAAAGCCACCAAGTATAAGAGCAAGACACCAACAGGGAGGGAGGGTGGGACAAAATAGCCTACAGACAGCAAGCACTACAGAGACAAATGAAAGTTTTTAAACAGATAAGGATTTGTGAAGATACTGAATAGACAAAGTGCTTTATATATATTAAATTGTAAAAACAGTAATCTGTAAAAATAATAAAAAAAAAATCAAGATACTTATATTTTGTAGCTCAGTTGCAGTCAACAACTTCTCCAGTCTGCACTGTGTGCAAAGACAGAAACTTCTTTTTTTTTTACAAGAACACAAAAAAACCAGCCCCCACTAGCCAAGAGATAATTACACAGAGGAAATGTTTCAGTTTACAAAATAGCCTACAGACAGCAAGCACTACAGAGACAAATGAAAGTTTTTAAACAGATAAGGATTTGTGAAGATACTGAGTAGACAAAGTGCTTTATATATATTAAATTATAAAAACAGTAATCTGTAAAAGTAATAAAAAAAAATCAAGATACTTATATTTTGTAGCTCAGTTGCAGTCAACAACTTCTCCAGTCTGCACTGTGTGCAAAGACAGAAACTTCTTTTTTTTTACAAGAACACAAAAGAACCAGCCCCCACTAGCCAAGAGATAATTACACAGAGGAAATGTTTCAGTTTACAAAATAGCCTACAGACAGCAAGCACTACAGAGACAAATGAGAGTTTTTAAACAGATAAGGATTTGTGAAGATACTGAGTAGACAAAGTGCTTTATATATATTAAATTGTAAAAACAGTAATCTGTAAAAATAATAAAAAAAAATCAAGATACTTATATTTTGTAGCTCAGTTGCAGTCAACAACTTCTCCAGTCTGCACTGTAATGGAAAATAGAAGAATTACAAAAGAAATAAGAAATAAGAAAGGAAAAAAATTAAAACACAACAAGAGATAATTGCTGTAATAAAACAATATACAAAAAAGACATAAAAAGGACAAGATAGAAGGAAAACAAATGTGGAAAGTTAAAAAAATTAACTAAAGAAGATAATGAATGGTTAGAAAAAAGTAAAATAACTGGAATAAATGAAGAATGTGTTAAAGACAGTAAGCATGGAATCAACCACATATATGTTACACTGGCAGAAGAAGGATTTTGTGAAAGTATTAAATGAATGGTTAGAGAAAGGCATAGAAAAAAAAGAAATATGCATTAGAGCTATTACAGTTATATGGAAAAAATGGACAAAAGGAAGACGTGGAATTAAAGGCCAAGAATGTTAAATAATGCAGACTCTAAGATATTTATGAAAATAATAAAGAATGGATTAGAAAATAAAGTAAATAAAGTACTTGATGAAACAGTATTTGGGAAAGGGAAGAAAGTCAAGAACTTTGATGATAATGAGATAAATGGTAGATGATATAATAAATAGGAAGTCTGACATTAAAATGATGACAGTTGATTTGAGTAAAACATTTGATAAGATACAACATGAACTTTATGGAATATACTGAAAGATTATAATATAAGTGGAAATAATAATAACAATATTTGTTTCAGTGTATGAAAATAATAAAGCGAAAATAGTGATAAATGGTGGGTTAAGTCCAGAAACAGACAAAAGAAATGATGTAGGACAGGACTGTCCAGTGAGTAGTATTTTATTTGCGTTGATTATGAGTGCAGCTGTTAGTAAAATTAATATAGTGTTAAAATAGCAGAATATATGACTAGAGAAGGAATTCAAGAACCATTGATGTTCTTTTATGCAGATGATATAGTTTTAATGACAAAAAATAAAGAATGGATGGAGGTAGTTATTAAGAAACTTAATCAAGATTTAAAGGCTATTGGTATGAGTATAAATAAGGAAAAAGCAAACGATTAGGAACAATGGTTAAAATTGGAGGTATTCAGTTTAGTAGAGATGAAATAAATATATTAGGTATAACAGTTGTTATTGGCCTACATAGAATGCAACAATGGGACACTATAATACAAAAATAAGGAGAATATGTTTGCTTTTGAGGGCATATACGTTGATCTATAGGAAGAAAGTATATTTAATCAATTCTGTTTTATAAGGAAAATTTTCATATTTAGCAAGTGTGTTTATGCTGCCTACAAAATATAAAAAAAGAATTAATGTCAATTGGGTTGTCATTTATGTGGGATCCAGATTAAAGCCAACAAAATGACAGGTGATACACATTAAGGGACAGAAGGAGGATTATGACTGATTAATCCTGTTGTATGTGCAGCATCACTGAATTTATATAAAGTGCTGGGATGGTTAAAGGATGGTAATAAGGCTTTGATAAGTATAAGAATGAAAGAAAAATATAAGGAGATATGGAAAAGAATAAAAGCCATAAAGGTAAGAATAGAGTGGTGTAAAAAATATTTTGAATGTATACACATTTGTGGAGATTAAAAATAAAGAAATTGCCATTAAAAGCTAATATGCCATATTAAACTATAAAATAAAGAATATGCAATTATTGTGGTGAAGTTCAAAAGACAGAGCATCCCCAGGATTCATGAACCTTGCGCCAGGCACCCGCATAGCGTTGGCGTTATAACGCCAAATATGGCCACCGAGCGATTCAGGTATGAAGCAATCCCACGTGCACTACCGGCGTGCGCCGGACCTGCGCCGCCCAGCGTGGTATGCTAAACACACTGTGCGGTATTGCACCATGCAAATGAAGGCAAATAGCGATCCGAAGTGGCGCGAAGCGAAGCGTAGAGACGCGACAATGTAAGCCAAAATGGTTTACATTTACCCAAACATGACCAAGGAGAAGCGGAAGGCTGTCAACGCGTCAGGTATCATACAGGTGCAATATGCCAATGGCGAAAGGCACTGAGAATGTCCAAAGAAAACATGCACAAAATGTAAATAATGACATAAATGGTATGTACGCTGAAACCACAGCAGAACCCCGGATATGTGCACAGAAGGTGCAAAGCAATGAAATAATATGACAATGTCCTAAAAGAGCAGTATAATACACATCAGCTACACAGCCACCACACACCATAGTATGTATGTAAAGCTTCAACCCCATCGCAAGGGTTGTCAAGGAGTGGCGGCAGTGTTCGGCGCCGTAACCATGTATTAGCAGTCAATGCCATGCAAATGAGGCAGATAATAGTGAATCGCAAAACCGCCACCGGTGTAAGGATGGAGCAAACGGCGCAGCGGTAGTACACGAGGAGTGGCCTACCACGGAATACATATCTGTCAATAGAGGGTGTGCCACTGTAGGAGGAAGCACATTGGAGGCCAGCAAACATGGGCTGTACAATGCACATCACAGCAGCAGGACCGGCGTGTGAGAAATAGATGCGCTGAGAGTACATAATGCGGCGCACAGATGCATGTGCACGAGGATGACTATGTTCTACAACCCAGTCATGTGGCGGCCTCCCGTCAACAACCACGGATATAGGAAGGTAATGCGGAGAATATGAGGAAATGCGGAAGCAGTGTAATTGGAGCCGTAATGAGCAATCAACACCAATCAATCCAGGAAGGGCAAATGGCGGCAGCTGACAACTCTGCATGCAGACTCCTGCAAAACAGGAAAGGGGAGGCATAGGAATGCAAAGATAGTAGGGGATGTAGTACAGAAATGCAAGAGCAAAGAACCGAAATAACACAGGCAAGTACAGAGGTAGGATAACGGCGGTGGCAGACAAAGTGCATCATATGCCATGTGCCTGCAGGATGCACTGCAGGCAATAGTAGGTGCAACGTGCAGAAACAGTAAGGTAAGATGCAAAGCTAAGCCAATGCAGGCAAGTGCAATGTAACACCAAAGGTAACAGCGTTGCAGTTGCAACGGTAAAACACGGAAGATAATCCACAGATGCGGTCAGCACAGGCACACCCAATGACATCACGGTGTACAGCACAACAGTATAAAGTGTGAATGCACACAACACACAGCGCAATTTCTCAAATGCCGCACCGTGCGGTGTAAACACGAGGGAACTTTTAATATGTATATGTTGGGTGCTGCGTGGCGTGATGCATCGGTGGCTGCTGTGTCAGAGACAGGCGGAGTTGCAGAGGAGGGTGCCGACAACTACCGTGGCCTCAGAGGAGAAGGAGTGTTCAGACCAAGGGTGACCTACCAGGGGCTGCAAGACCTGGAGATAGTAGAAGCTACAGGGTGGACAGGGACATGTTACAGCAAATAGTGGAGCTGTGCCGTACGCCTGAGAACAAGAGACAACAGAGGCCCCATCCCAGTGGACACAAAGGTATGTGTGAGCTTGCGAATACTGGCCACAGGTACCTTTCAAAGGCCAACCCGGGATATAATGGGCATCTCACAGGCATCAGCATCAGGGTACTACACCAGTTCCTGGATGCCATGTTACGACATGCCCATGAGTATATAAACTTCCCAGATCTCAGGAGGAGTTGGCTACAATATCGCCGCTTCCACCGTGTGGCACAATACCGGAGGTACTGGGGCGGATGGGCACTGTACGCACATAGAAATCAAGTCACCACCGGGAAGGCAGGGTAGGCAACTACATAAACCACAAGGGATACCCCTCCATCAATTGCCAGGTAATTATTGCAATGCGCAGGGCATTATCATGGATGTGTGTGCTGGCAGCCCTGGAAGCTACCATGACTCCCATATCTGGCATGCCTCACAGCTGTATCAGGTATCGCCAGGGGACATCACACACAAGGTCACCTTGTGGGGATGCTATTTCTGCTCGCACTTTGCTTTTGGAGCCATGGATGATGACACCCATCAGAAATGCACACACACACACATGCAAGAAGCATGCCATAATGAGGCACACCACGCACAAACTACAGAATAATCATAGCCGTGTGTTTGGGATCTGTTGAATGTCATGGTTCCTGGTGCCCAAGACCACATCCGGTGGAGCCTTGCAGTACTCTCCAGGCACATGTGCCCACTGCCTTCATAGTATGTTGTATGCTACACAATATGATTCTCGCGGAAACAGCTGCTGCAGGGACGCCATATGGTGTAGAGGGCCACAAACACGCCATACAACTGCCAAGGCAGCACAGGGCACAGGGCATTCCAGTGCCATGAACACACTGTGCCAGCTCCGAGTGATAGGTACGGGCGGGCGTGCCCAATATGCCTACACCTGGCAAAAAGGGAGCGCCACTTAGCACATACTTTTGTCAAGCGTAGGCCCCATGGACGACACCTCCT
>NW_025051537.1:0-12931 GCF_019279795.1 Protopterus annectens | reverse complement strand
GTGTATCTGTGGTGCCTTGGGATACCATTCAGTGTTACATGTGTAGGGGCGACAGGCATGGTATGAAGTATAACCTGGCAGTGATGTTTGTGAGCCATGAATCAGAACTTTGGTACTGCACAGACATTGCAGTTCACCTGCTGAGGACAGTGTCCAGTGCATGCATCTGCGGTGTACACTGCTGGTGCTGTAGCATCACGCAGTGTCCTATCCTGTGTGTGCAGTGGCTGGGTGTAATCTGTGTCCTGCAGCATAAGGCAGTATGTGTATCAGGGGCACATACATTGGGCCATGGTGTACAGTGCTGTCACATCATTGTGGCTTCCCTAGCATGTACACAGTGACAGCCAGTGGATACCCTATGAATGACATTGGAGACTGAGCAGAATGTAGACATAGAACACCCTTCCTACATGTGGTAGCAGGTGGAGGCATGATAGCAACCAAGATCAGGCTCATACTGGCCCATGCACATGCTGAGAGATATATTCCTATCATGTAGTCCAGGGAGGTATGTCTCAGGTCATCCATGTGGCATGGTACACTGAGTCATATGTGTCCATGCCTCTGACTGACCTGTATGCATGTGTTTTGTGGTGGACCATAGTGCCAGAGGCATATCACTGTGACCTTCACCATGTACAGCCTGTTGAGGGGACCCCACTGCAGCGGCCAAGAGAGGTATGACACATCTGTAGCAGGTGTGTGTAGCTACAGGCTGTGAGTGTGTCACAGGATGTGTGTGCCATGTGTGGCATGTGCTCTGTTCAGAAACATGCCTGTGCCAGCTGGAGGTGTGTGATGCTGCAGGATGCTATTCTGAGTACATATGCCCCAGTGTCAGCTTGCTGTGCGTGTCTATGACTGGTATTGTAGTCACTGTGTATGACATGCCACCTGACAGGGTATGGCATATTCAGAGTGCTCAGTCCCCAGATTGGCTATGTGGTGGCATCCCACACATGTGTTGTTCCCTGGCCAGCATGGTTGATGCATACATGTGGCAGCTGTGACATTGCCACATGACTCACATAAACCACAACTGGACCATAGAGTGATTCACAGGTTACCTTGCACATACCCTAGTAGTGTGATTGCCATGGTGAGTACCAACATACAACAACATACTGAAGGTGTGTATGTGTGGGTGTACACTACTGTTTCATAGCACTGGCATATATGACTGCACATGTGGGTAAATGCCAGGTATATGCAAGTGTCACAGGCAACGCATAAACAGGACATGAGACGTGTCATGTGTGAAACTTGACATATGTATTGTGCTATGCAGATGTCACTAGAGTCCACAGAAGCACTGTAACTCTCATTGCAGGTGGAAGCAGTGTTCCAGGACCCCAAGCAACATGCATGCAAACAAGCTACAGTAAGCAGGGCTGGAAATAGTCCATTGTACAACAGAAGGGGTTATTGTGGTAACAGTGCAAATATTGGCACCATCAGTACCCAGGAATGCACAGTAGATGCCCATGGTAGAACTGATATTATGTCATAGCTGTGATTTGGATTACATTGGTACTGCACACATATCAACATGTGCGCAAACATCCACATTGCATAATTAAGATTTGTGGGCGGCACCACCATTACTGTACATGTCCATCATTGCATATCACTACACGGTAGCTTCCCCTGTACTATACATGTATGTGGCTATCTGTTGACATCGCCACCGCGGTATGCAATAATGTGCAGCTATTTTTACTTTGGTACGTACTATGGGTGCAGATAACAATTCAGGACAGTCATGCCGGTTGCTGCATCCAGGCATGCTTTGGGATATACACACAGTCGTATCGGCTTTGCTGTACTGGTACCAACATGATACTACTAATACACTTCTATGTAGTCATGCTGGCCATCAGTAATGTGTTTACCTGTTCCTGCACTGATGTTGGAGATTGCAGGAGGCAGCACGGACTCATCATATACAGGGTGTGAGTGGGTATACCTGAAAAGTCTGCCACTTGCAGTACCACCAATTGGCGTGTGTGTATGTGTGTTGGTGAGGGACAGCAGTACAGGAGTGGGAGACACCGTTGGTGCAGTGTGTGCATGTATGTAGTAGCCTCTAGTGGTATTAACATTTCACATGTGTGTAATGTACGCATACACAGTTTACCACCTCATGGGCCATATCTCCACAGGGGTTTGTGGACAGCCACGAACTGCACCTGGCAGATCGTCATACAGATCAATGCGTATGTGGGCACGACACGGTACCGCAGTACACAGCCGCCTGGCAGGGTGGGGGTGCTATGCGGACCATATCCGCACTAAAGCTAGCTGACTGGGTACTTTATCATTACCAGAAGCGGAGTGCGTTGACTGACTGGACTGGAGTCTCTGTTGGGATTGTCCAGAAGGCCACGCGATGCCGCGTAGTCTCCTGAAATTCTTGATGACAGCACAGACGGTCGGCGTGCTGCCGGGCTGGCACCGCTGGCACTTATCGGGGGGTCGCGGCGAGGGCCGACTCGCCCGTGCCTGCACCGACTGCTATCTCGCACCGCTGTTGCTGGTATACGCTGACGCGACGACGTGGCGCCGCGAACTGCCACCATTGCCCTGCCGCTGCAACGCGGACATTTGGTTGTGGAACTGCGCCGTACATGTCCGTCCTGGCGTAATGTCTGCTCATGACATTTTGAGGTGAAATTACGGATAGCATCAGCGATGTCACGATACTGTCAGTCATGGCTGTGCTATACCAGCCCTCAGACCTCATGTCTGTACTCTTTCCATGTGACTGTGCCTGTATGACAGCCCAAACATAGCCTCATAGGTTCATAGGTTCATAGGTTTGCCTTACTTAGGCTATCTCGCCCTAAAAGGCATTTATAAGCCTCAGCCTAAATTATTATGCGGCTTGCCACCCTCGGTATATGAAAATACTGTAGCCCATTAGGTTTGCATTGTGCCTCTGTCAGCAGTGACCCAGAAGATGATTCCGAGGTAAAACCCTACGATCCTCCCACATCCACAGGGTCTAGATTTCTCTTGAACAGAGTCATGAAAGTTTCTCTAGCACTTCATGGACCACGGGGTTTTATTCCACAGCATAGGAGTCTCTGGTGTGACAAATCTGATGTCCCCTCCAGCACGTCCTAATTTTATATCCCGGGTATCCGCGTTTTGAGGTTTGGGCCGCTTAACTCTGAGTGGTTTTTGTGATTTGGATTTTTGTGGAGCATGTCCATTAATTCACGGGTTGGACATGGCCTTGTATGTCAGGCTGCACATGCTCACCTCTGAGCAGGAGCGGTATCGCGACTGGGCACAGAGCTGCTGGAGTTTCTTCAATTCTGGCAGCATATGACATGATTTTACTTTGAGTCCCTTTATCCTTTTTGAGGTGAGGAAACTTTTTGGGGTCTCTCCAATTTGCTGCAGATGTCGGGTGAGATACATCCCGAATGGGGCATTGTATGCTCCCCAATCATTTGGTCTGATAAAGTGTTGAAAGAGTACAGGGGAACAATGACCTCACTAGACTCTGGATGAACCCTTCATGGATCAAAGGGTGGGCAATGTAAGAAGGTCTTTCTAACCACTTTTAAGCAATGTAGTGTCAAAGAAAGGGCACACTGTCAACGCCTGGGTCCCCAGGTCCCTGATAACTTACTCTTTCTTCTGTGCTTAGTGGATTGCCACCTATATGGTAGCTTGGGGTTAAATACCTTTGTTTTTTCTCCCGAAGGCAGTATGACTTCCTCACATTTTGGCTGGCGTTTAACTTCCAGGCCATGGCTTACCTGGCACCCAGCTGCTCTAGCCTTTCCGTGAGTCCCTTCTGAAGGATATCGGAGGTGTCCCATGTGCACTTTCCACTATAGGCGCCCAGTTTGCAGTCATCTGCAAACTCTTTTGTCAGCCAAAGTCCTATCCCATGTTGGCCTGGTACCTTCTGAGAAGTAGATGCCAAAGGTTGACAGATTGCCTCTTTGGGCTTGCGTTCTGCCAGAGGCAGTACACCCAATGGATGCTCCAAGCGAGAACCCATGAGCAGCTGTCTGTGTGGTACCATCGCGAGACTACCCTCGCCCATGGCTGCTGTGGCGGGAAGCATGTGCCGCGAGAATACCACATATTACCCTGGTCAATGCCCACCGCCTGCATCCTGTCCATCACCTAGGGACAATGGTGACAAAGGATGATGTACTGGCAGGATGATCAATGGCGCAATGATGGAGTTGACAGCGCGTGTACTCGTCAATGGCAATATCCAATGGTGACCTATTGACACCTCCTTCCTGTACCATTACACAGATATCACATCATTACCAGTACCTGTGGGCACCAGATTCAGGTTCCCCTGCTGCGAAGACACCAGAGCAGCACCAGAACCTGCCAATGGGAGGAAGACAGGAAACACACAGTTATGCAGTGTCCACGCAATGTTACCAGTGATGCACTTCGCGCACCACATGCACACATGCACAAGTGGGCACGTACGCACATGCACACATGCAATACATGCACACGTGGACACGTGTACACATGCACACGTGGACACATGCACACAGCATGCACCGCGTGGACACAGCAGCACACATGCACACAGGCACCGCGTGCACACATGCACACATGCACACGTGAGACACAGGCACACATGCACATGCAGCCCGCACATGCACCGCGTGGAGGACACAGGCACACCTGCACACATGCACGCCCGCTGCAGTATACACACAGGAGCACTGCTGAGTTACACTAGTATTACCTAGCACTATCAGGACTATTATAGGTATTGTTAAACACACTCACCAGCATGGGATGGCCTGCACTTTGCTGTAACACCGGAGGACCTGCAGAAATGAGAGATTAATGTCGAGTGGGCACAACTGGCGCCATTGATACTGCATATGATAGTGCAGTAGCAGTAGTACACCAGTTGCCTTTTCACACGCCAGCTGCTGATATGGCCAATATCCCACACACATGCACATTTCGATACTATGTTGACAGCTACATACCATTAACCGGTACAATCTTACTTACACATGCATAAACTAACAGTGTACAGAAATAGTCTAAATGTACATACATACCGCGCCATTACCTGCATGCTCCCGTAATGTCGTGCTGCTGTGGCGCCGGAGTGTGTGTGACGGTCCAGCCTCCATCTTGGATGCAGTGTGTATTGCTGTTGCTGTTCGAGGGCTGGAGCCACAACACTTAGGAGTAGCTCCTCCAGTCTGGTGAGGGGGATGAAGTAAGCCACCCAACCTCCTGTGGTAAATCCTGTTGCCTGTGGATATCCACGACTTGCGGCTGATGGAACATTTCTGACACAAATCACTGCACGGTGATGTCGGTACCTGCCTCATATGTCCCATTATGCAAGTCCAATGTCATTTTACTCCTACGGACAAGGTCTTTTGCCACAGTGCAGCCCTCTCCTGCTGGATTCATGGCGGGTGCTGGAGAAAACAGTATGTCATAATCCCGCACCAGGCTCTGGTGTATCTCCTCATCTTCCGCTTTTGCAGTAAGCAGCTGAGGATTACGCTGGCAGCGCCGCCATCTCTCCTGGAAGAGAACACAAACAGGATATCAGCAGACCTATGCCAAAGCAATATATGGCACACATACTATACATGATACTCAAGTGTAGTGATATACTACTACTCAATATGTTGCATGTGTGTGATCTGTGGATGGATACACAAATAGCACATGGCCAGGATATCAGTGCTCAGCCAACTTACCTGTGCAACAATACCCGTTGCCACATTCCATACAACATAGTAGCATGCTTTAACCATCGGTCCAGCACACTGCAACAGGTCCAATGCACAACTCACTCTGGGGGGTTCATACCAAGGTACTGTATCTGGAATGCCGCATCCACTAGTGTGATCACTGGAGGTCAGATTATGTGAGCCTGATATATATGCATATCCCAATTACCACCACCACGCAGCACAGTAGACTACTTTGATATGTATGTACCTGATTAAACGAGGAATTTCATTCACTTTGTTAGGACTGAGATAGGTATCCATGCAGCCCACTGGGCCAGTGGAAGCCACAACCCACACTGCTGACGCTCATGGAATGCTTACTACGGACATCCCGCACACAGATTGCATGGAACTTGCACACACATTTCTAACCCAGGAACCCTATGCACAAAGGTTAGGCATCCTGTCCAGGTGGACCCCAGCCAGAGGCAGATTGTATAACAATAGCAGGAGGCTACGTTGCAGGTTTGAGAACAGATTCACATTAAGGGAAGGCATCATGAAGTGCAACACTGGTAATAAGCTATGGTCTCTCATAACAATGGGTCACGACCTACTCTGGGAGTGGAAACAAACTGTCAGAAACACTATAGATAACCACAAGGCCTTCTTCAGTTATGTTACACATATGGACCAAACGCCTCAGATATGCTCTGAGTTAATACACACTCTACTTAACATTCACCGAACACACACAGATATTGGCAACATTCTTGCAGACAAGTTCGGTGCACGTATTCTCCTTCTCCCCCACAAGTAGAAATACTTATCACAGCTGAATGTAACCTCCCTATCATCTCACATGTCCAGGTGAGGGGCGCGCCTCAGCAAAGCAGAACACACAGCATCACTGTGACCTCGATGGTATCCCTGGATGTGTGCTTAATGCACCTCCAAGAGGACATGGACAACCGCATATAAGACTGATATTTAATCTTGAAACATGTACTACAGGATATGTACCTGAACACTGGCATACAGCAACAGTGGTCCCACACCACTAAGGAGGCACCTCTACTGACCCTAGGAACTACCGCGATCATAAGCATAACCGGCCTGGTCTGCTAAGCTATGGAATTATTCATTATGGGATGCATATACAGAGAGATATTGGGTACCTGCAGACACTTGTTCCCCGGCCAGTTTGTTTTGTGATGGGCTGATCCTGCCTTTTGAACCTGGTTGACATTTCAAAACAGTCACTACAGCCATTGATGAGGGCAACTTCAACGTAAGACAGACAACTGCTGCCAGGATCATGGCCTAACACTGACTGACATGTAATGTATAGTCATCCCCTTTGGTGGAACTACGCATACACAACATATCCCATACATGGACATACCTATAAATACAGACCCTATGACAGATTTTGAGGGTTCATAGTATGCAGACTATTAACCTGCTACTTTACATTACACCTGTGTTTGTCGCAGCTGGTTATAAGTAATACTCACTTCTGCTTCCTGCTGCTGCTGGCACGGCTTTGCTACTGTCACTGTTGACAGCTTAGACTCAGTGTGTGTAGCGTGTGTTTTTTTTTTCTCTCACTCTCTGTCTCTGTCTCTGTCTGTCTCTCTCCCTCTGTCTGCTTCCAGACAGTGCAATGAAAAGTATTGCATGTGTGGAGTGTTAGTACAGGGATGCTTTTGTAGGTATCTGCATAGGTCCATGTGATGGCCTCTGCACCAATTGTAAGCCAGCATTTGCTAATTGCATGCAAGCCAGTTGTGTACTGATTGCAGTTCTCACTGTGATTTCAGGACAGTGCTATAAAAGGGTATGTGAGATAGGCATTGCCCACGCTTTCAGATTGTAAGGGCAGGAGGGACCATGCTGGTATGCTGTGACACTGTTCTTGTGAGTGTAAAGGTTAGTATCTCTCTCATGATTCAGGCTGTGTTGTAGATTCACATTTTTCCATTCCTCTCTCCTGTTCCCTGTAGTAAGTGTGTATGCACAATTTATTTTACCTATATAAACTTTATATATATATATATATATATATATATATATATATATATATATATATATATATATGTAAATATACATACATTTATATATGTACATTAACTGACATTATTACCTACCTAGCTACCAACTAGCATGGCTGTTTCTGTTCACACACTACTATTATGGAAATTCACTAGTTTTGACAGTAATTTAAATGACATGCTTTGTGTACTACACATCCTATATTCCCCTTTTACATTCATTCCTACTATTACATGATATATTTATTTTAGCACAATGCTCTTGTATAAGAGTCATGGCTAGTGGTAGGTCATGCAGACTACTGTTTCCCAAGGTCCTAGGTTCGGGACTGACAGAGGTGGGATTTATTTTGCTTTTGAAACTGACTCAAAGGATCTGTCAATCAGAGGACTAAAGCGTACTTTTAAGCAGTTGTAACTGTTAGCGCTGGTTTGCGCGTGAGCTCATGCATGCGCGCACTGGCGCTCAGCTCAGCTGCACACCCACTTACAACTGCTTAGCTGCAACAGTGCTTCTCAAGACACCAAGACTATTTTCTTTGAAAGAAATGAAAATGGGGAGACAGGAAAAGTAATGGTGAAAGGGGTCACAAAGAGGGTAAGACAGTAGGGAAACAAGCTTGGGATTTGCATGGAGGGATGTAGGTAAGGCCCATAGCTGCCCATTTCTTCATCAGCAACAGCTGTGCATATGTATTCTAATTTGGTGTGACATTTGAAACCTTCCACCCCTGAGAGAGGTGTCAGGGCAACAATAATACTTGTTGTACAGCCAATTGTAATTGATAGTTTCCATGTCCAGCAGACATGTGTGTGAATGGGCAGCTGGGGTATGGGGCGTAATTTTTTGTGGGTACAGAGTGCCTCTTTTTTTTTTTTTTTTCAGGTGAGAGTGGTATGTCAGGTGAAGGAAGTCAGTATAGCTGGGGAGGTAGGTTGGGTAGGTCAACAGACAAGCCAAACAAGACGCATACAGGGGCGGTGTATGACACGTGTGGGGCGGTTACACAAGTGACGGGGATGGAGGTTTGGATATCCAGAGCACATGAGCCCACAGATGGCAACAGTGGAACTGATATCCCCACCCATGGGCAGTTGCCACTGTTCCTTCACTGCCCAGGATGGGGCTGTGCTGGGGGCTGTGTAGGCCTGGCAACAGGCATGCCCGTAAGTTGTGGCACCTGTGCCTCAAGCTGGCGAAAGCCCAAGAACTGAGTCCTGATCTCCCTACGCACCACAGTCCGGATGCTACAGAGGGTGAGTGGTGGTTCTCCTCACGACCCACACTTGCAGAGGGGGACAAGCCCCATCCCTGCAGAAGCGCCCACCACGCAGGTGGCACAGGGCCACCCGGAGGAGGTCCAGACTGGGCACTCAGTGCCAGGTGCACTCGCCAGCTGAGGTGGGAGAGGTGTGTCCGCTGGAACCGCCTTCCCTGTCAGCCCTGTATGTTTTGCATTATGTCATGACAGTTTGGGTTAGTAACATATAATACCATTCACAATTAGTTGTAACAGCATGCATTAGTATTCCCATTAACCAAACACCCAGATATTCACACCATTGAACAACGCGAGCATAACACATGCATAATTTGAACAGCAATACACAGTCCAACAACATGCAGGGTTAATTGATGGCAACAAGGCCATCAGGTTTGGATGTATGAACAGGGCAGATGCATCAACGGACATGTAAATATTTATGACCCAACAGGACAAATGTCCAGGGGTGTTAATTGTGATTGCACATACTCATTTTCACGTGGAATGGGTTATATGTGGTTATAGAGGTGGGAGTGAAGAAAATAATATTAACACCTTCAATACTCAATACATATGCTGTACATTTCTAATTGCTGCACATATATACACACTACTGTTCTAACTACAGTTTCCTATATGATAACTACTTCAATTTGGTGATAGGACTGTTACTGCTACATCAATATACATTTTATTGTTCTTCACACATTCATATCTGGCTTTGTTCAGCTACATCATCCTGCTACATTTGCTTTATATATCTATAGACAACTGTAGATGTTTGGTATGTCAGACAATCATACTATCTGCATATTGCAGACTGAGAGCAACATATCCAGATTTTTGGGATACACATTCCAGCTGCAGCAACACTTTGAACAGATTTTTCGCTGTTTGGTTTTGCTTCTCACATGCATTTCATTCTGTACTGACTGCAGTATATACTTTATTCAGGGGTTATTACTTACTTTTATTGGTGTGGATCTATAAATACCTTTCTACTCACTCTCTCACTTGTTTCATTTTTACTATTCAGGATTAATTTGGTACTTACTTCTAGAGCTTTATTGACACATGTTTTACCTGTAGTTATTACAATCCTTTCCAGCAGTCTCACTTCTGTCATGTTTCAGTATTTCAACAGGGGGTATATTTCACACATGTGATTTGTTCATCTTCTGCAGCTGTACTTTTTCAGCCTGCTGCAGGTTGTGTACTATTATATTACAGGTGGGGCATCTTTATTTCAGACTTTTATTTCAGACATTTTAATTTTTCTGTTTGGATTACAGACTGCAACACACTTTTTGTAATCAGAAGCAATACTTGCAAAACACTCTACACTTGTTACTTGCACATTCTATTACTTAGTGACTACACTGTACTCTTTTTTGCTAACTGTCATACTTTTATATTTTCTTTTACAGTTACTGGGAAGGATTACTGACACTGCCTGGTGCGGCATAACCGCACTTTTCCAGCCTATCACCATAGGCCTGCAGTTCGCAGAATGGACACCTGCAGCTGTAATATAAATGAAGTAATATTGGAATACACATCTCCATAATATCAGCTAGTTTAATTTCTTTACACATAATTACATGTAACTACTCAGTAGTGGGGTGTTGGTCATTTGCCCAGGCCTCCTGGATCCAAAGGTTCAATTGGTCCTGCTTGCATCTCTTCAGGTCCGCATGGTGGTGACGAACCTGCTGACCATTCCTTGGAATCCTCTGGTGACACTGGTGAGATCATGAGCCAACCGTCCCATGCCTCAGCCCTATATGCTCCCCACAGGACCTGGCCCTGCATGAGTTGGGGCCTCATGATTGTGGACTAGGGGCCAGACCATGTATCTGGACTCTCTAACGCCCCCACCTCTGTGCCTCTCGGTAAAGCAACTTCACCCTCACCTACTCCCGTTGTCATTCTAGCTGCAAGTCAGTTCTACAATCGTTTATGGCACTGTGTTATTACTGCCTATGGGGCTTATATATGCCGCTTTTTCCCCCGCATATCAGTGATTGGCCATTTTAGAATTCGTATCAACTTGACAAAACCTGCTTTTTCATGCTCCACTTTGTATTCATTCCTATATATTTTACTATTACTGCATTTATAGGTACTGCTGGCAGGGCGTAGTGGTTCAGTACCTTGACTAGGGTGCATAGTAACCTGTGTTTGAACCTACAACCCACTGCTTTTTATTTTTTATGACCGCTTCATAGACAGGCTGAGGAGTGTGTCTGTGTAAAGGCAGTTTTGATACGGCTTGCTCAACGTTGCCTGTTGGTTGCTTAGCTTGTTAGCGCTGCGCGGTAGCCAGTCTACGTAAACGGGGCACGCTTGGGTTTATGCCTCATTTGGCTATCAGCACGATATGTTGCTACGCCAGCTCAGCTTAGGCACACAGTTTCAGCAAAGTGTTAAAACCGGGCTGCTCACTTACTGGCACTCATTTTGCACCTGTTAAACCACTGCTCACCTTTGGGCACTCATTTTGCACCTGTTGAACCACTGCTCACCTTTGGGCACTCATTTTGCACCTGTTAAACCACTGCTCACCTGCACGGGCGAGATGCACTCACCTTGTTAAACTGTAGCTCAGCTATAGGCACATCTGGCATTTTTTATTATTTTATCTCACATTTCTTCAAAATAAATGGACTATTTCATTACATTTTACATGAACTATGATTTTATATGTGTACATGTTTGTCAGGGACTTGTTTCGCGCGCTTATTTTACTAAAATAAAAATTTGTGTTCTGGGGGCACGTACCATGAATGCCTGCTCTTCAGCCGATGTCTCTACCGCTACACTATTGCTTTTTGGCATACTTTTGCATATTTGGTTCTTATATCCTTTTCCACTTACTGCTAACTGTGGCTAGGGGTTAATGGGCATCGCGCCAGCGCAAGTAAATGAGCGCGCGACTCATGGGCAAACATCTTTACGATTTAAACAAACTATATAACATGTTCATTTATATATTTTATGTTCATAGTCTGTGGGGGCATGTGTTGTGTTGTGTTTATTCACATTACTCCATGGCCTCTGTCGTGGGTGTTTACTTTGGGCAATTTTACTCTTCTGGGGGCGTGTCCGCTTGCAGGGCTCGGCCTCTGGACACTTCACCCTACTGTCTTCCACGGACCGTGTTAGCTCTTCGGTGTGATTCAGCATGCCCCTCATGCATATGCATGACATGCTGGGAAGCGTCAGACCTGCGACCAATGCTGCAGCCTCCGTGTAAGCCATGTATCTCTTACACGGAGGCTTCGTGAATCCTGCCCATTGTCTTGCATCATGCCCATAACCCCCACATACAAAACTATTTTTAGTGTAACATTGCAATCCCAACCACCAGTTCATAATCCTGTTATCCAGAACTTTTAAAATACTTTTAACTTCTTTACAAATGTTTTGCAGTAAATGATATTTAATGAATTGTATGTTTATTTTATTTTGTGTTTTGCAGTAAAGTCTTAATATATTTATTCTATGGATACATATCTTTTTTTTTATAATTTCCTAGAAAAGTCTGTAGTCCTGTATCTATCTCAAAAAAATCACATTATATCTCTTTTTTATTAATATAAATGCTCTTACCTGTTGAGCTTTTATTCTTAAAGGAACAGTTACCGTGTCCCATATCTCATATCTGTCTAATTCCTTTTCTTCTTTACCTAGTATGCAAGCTACAAAACTATGTTTTCTGGAGTCTTCTGGTCTCCTATTTTCTTGTTTCTCTTCTTTCTTCTCCTTCACAGCTTCAGCAAATGACTTCCTCTCTAATTCCTCCACCTATCCTTCTTGAGTCCTTTCTATAGCTTTTCCCCATAAAAAATTGTTTCTGCTCTCCGATCATTTTCTTCAATTAAGTTCACCAATAAATCACCCCACA
>NW_025051536.1:0-11933 GCF_019279795.1 Protopterus annectens | reverse complement strand
GAGCTAACATGCGCACTGAGCTTGGGGCAACTGCGGATAAACTCTTTAATTGGCTAGTGACACACATGTTCAGCTACACAGCTAGTTGCAAACGGTTTCAGCCTTATTAAACCGGTGCTTAGCAACGGGCATGCAGTTTGCAGCTTGTTAAACAGTACTGAGCTACGGGCAGTCTGTCTCACAGCAGCTTAGCTATCAGTAAGTACATTTCTGACTATTTTATTATTGTGTTACTTCAAAATATATGCTCCATTTCATTCCATTTTACAAAAGGGAATACATTTACATTTGTACAATACTGTCAGGGGGGCTTTGTAGTGCTTATTTACAAAAAAAAAGGTTGCTGTGGGGCCTCCGACCCCGCCTGACTACTCTTAGGCCGCCAACTATACCGATAAGCTATTACTTCTTGGCTTACTCTGCATATTTAGTTCTCATATCCTTTTCCACTGACTGCTAACTGTGATTGCGCTAGTAGCACACCCGCGCACACAGTAGCAAACATTTACGGGATTTAAAAAAAAAAAAAAAAAGGTTTTAATTTAATTTTATAACATCTCTTCACTTTATACACTGATGGTCAGTCAGGGCATGTGTTGTGTAGTGTGTTTATTCACATTTCCATGGCCTCTCTCGTGGCTGTTTACTTTCAGCCATTATAGTCTTCCGGGGCGTGTCCGCTTGCAGGGCTTAGCCTGCAGACACGCCCCCTACTCTCTTACACGGACCGTGTAAGAGTTACTGGTGTGATTCAGCATGCCTCATGCACCTCATGCATATGCATGACATGCTGACATCACACCGTTTAACTGCAGCCTCCGTGTAAGAGTTATAACTCTTACACGGAGGCTTCGTGAATCTGGCCCAATGTATTCAATTGCACTGTGACCATACGCATGTGGTCCAAACTGGAAAATCTGTATGTATACAGTGTTGTTCCACAAATAACAAAAATAAAAAAGAAGTGATACATGCGCTGTGACACCTTAAATATGCCATCCCAATTTCTGAATTTAATATAAATTATGCACTTACATGCACATTGCACAGATGCACTTTCATGTTCTGATATCAGCACAGAAATGCGAGCTACATCCATTTGAACAATACAAACTAGTATGGGTGTGATGAAGTAACCTCATTAAACAATTTATAAATGGGCAGTTCAGATTAATTTCATTATATATGAATTATGCAACTCAGACTAAAATATGTCAGTTAGATAACATCTATTTTGGACTGCTAACCACACAAATGCCTATTGACTTAGCCATCCTGCTAGCAGATAAGTTCAGTGCAAACTTCACTCCCCATCCCCCCAAAAGGCCCATTCAACATCCAAATATGTGTCCCATACCTTACATCTCCATAGATCAAGTGTTAAAGGCCCTCTCCAAGGCAAAGAACGCAGCTACCATGGGACATGATAGTTTCCCAGGCTGTATTCTGCACCATCTCCAGCAAGAACTAGCTTCGCCATTGAGCACCATATTCAACCACAGCTTAAGTGCAGGCTTCATTCCAGCAGAGCAGAGAACTGCAATTGTCATTCCGTTGCACAAAGGTGGTGCCACTACTGACCCTGGAAACTATTGCCCCATTAGCTTGGCAAGTCTAATCTGTAAATCTATGGAGCGTACTATTATGGATCTCATGAACAAGGACATAGGAAATTTCCAAGCACTTGACCCCACCCAGTTCGGATTCATCAAGGGCAGATCTTGCCTGCTGAACCTGGTTGACTTCTTTGAGACTGTCACCAAGGCCCTGGATGAGGGAAAGTCAGTACATACAGCTTAACTTGACTTGGCCAAAGCCTTTGACACAATCCAAGTAAACAAAGTGTCAGGCCACCAAGGCTGTAGTTGATTAGATTTATTCAACTTAAAAGTAAAAATAAAAATGGGTATGCACTTTCACTAGGATGTGAACCAGGAACAGGGCATAAACGACCTTGCACTGAATTTATCATCACATGTTTTGATGGCTGCACAGAGAGATTTATCAAATAAGGGACTATCATTTGTACCAGCTAAATGAGCAATCATGCTGGATGTTTTATTGGATTTAAGGATGCTTGCAAGGAATGTCAACTTGGCTGCAATATTTCCATGGCAATCACAACATGTGAATGTGTTGAAGAAACCTAACACATTCATACCCAAATTACATAAACGTTGAAACATTTTTGTATGTATTTGTACAAGAGGTAAGGCAAACTTTCTTAAATAAACATAGTTCTCACTTTTTTAATTTGAGCATGGAGGAAATTAATGCAATAGAAGAGTTGAAGGACTTATCTACTGTAGAAATATGGCCTGCAGACAAAGGGGGAGGCGTGGTCTTACTTGACAGAGATGTCCATGTTAATGGAATGTACACTTTATTGTGGGATGACACTACTTATTTGATGATCATTAGACAGCAGGTTACAGGAATTACTGAGAAAGTAGCCTTTTGGACTTTTGATTTTCTCATGACAGGAATAATATCAGAGGATCTTTAAAAGTACTTTATTGTTGAACATTCTGTTATGCTCATAATTTATGGGTTACTGAAAGTACATAAGGATCCTGTTTGACCACCAGTGCACCCCACTGTATCTAGTAAAGGTTGGGTGAAAGAACCCCTCTCTATATTTATAGAAATGATGCTCAGTGCAGTTTTGAGTGGCATGGAAACAGTTTTAAGAGATACAAAATCAGACCACAGACCACCAGACCACTAAGATCCAGCAACAAAAATCACTTGCAGATCATTAAAGCCAATAACTCTGCTTGTGAAGCACTATTCTCTTGCACCATAGCCAAATTATGGAACTCCCTCCCACCCACAATTACCTCCATACCATCATGCACCCACTTCAAAACTTTACTAAAAGCACGGAGTTCAAAATAGCCATTTTTCTGTGAGCACTGCTATCACCTAGGTCTCTGATATACCCTGGATTAAAACAAACCAAGAAGGCAACGCAGAATTAATAATACAGAAATAACTGTAGATATTTACTGATAATATCATCCAGCAAACAAAAGAGGAAGAATATGTGACAGATTCAGCTCAGAAACAGCAGGATTAACTAAGATTTCTGAATAACAGCTTAAGCCATGTGCTACTAAGACCCTGCATCTGACTGCAATATTGGTAAAACATTATACAGCAAGATGTCAAAAGAGGAAAATAATATGGAAACAACAATAACTAAGACCAAATTCTCAGTACTAGCCTCACCTGAGAAAGACACAACTTCAAAAAGACAAAAGACAACTAAACAAACTGACAACTCTAAAACTACAAATAAATCCAAGACAGACCAGCTAGCTAATCTGGAAGACATAAAATATTCCTTATTACCTATCCAGCAAGCAATAAAGGACGTATCATTACAATTTCAAACCTTTGGTGACTCATTCAGCCAAATATTATCCAGAATGGAAAAATCTGAGTCCAAAATAATAGAAAATGAAATAAAAATAGACTCTATTTCTCAAAGAACTGATGCCCATGTCAAAGAAATACAAAACTTACAAGCAAAAATAACAGACCTGGAAGCAAGATCTCGAAGGAACAATATCATCATCAGAGGAATACCTGAAACTGTACTTCATAACAATCTAATACCAACAATCAAGCACATAATAAATTCCCTGCTAGAGGAACCTGAAGAAATGCAGCAAATAACAATAGAGAGAGCCCGCAGAGCCCTGAGGGAAATGCAAACACCACTGAAACCAAGACCTGTCTATATTAAAATATTAAACTACCAAGATGTAAATAAATCATACTGGCAGCAAAGAAAAAAGGCACACTCACCTGGAATAATAATAAAATCTCCTTTGCTCAAGACCTCCCAATACAAATAAGACAAGCAAGACAACTAATATCACCATACTGTAGGTTCCTAATAGAAAAAAAATCAAATTCCAGATGAAATATCCAAATCAGTTAATCTTCTACAACAAAGAGGTTAAATACATGGTCACTAACCCCAAAGAGGCAAAAAGAGACATTCCTGGCCATTTTCAAGCAAATTCCACCTTCAGAAGTGAAATAAATCCACAAAAAATGATAAAGGACCCTTGGGTGAAAAACTACTAATTCCCATTCACGAGCACTCTAGCTGGGATCCAACTCTGAAAGCTTCCCCTTGCTGTCTAGGCCCTTAAATCCATGATGTGAGCTATGAGGAACACAGGAAAAGGAAGTACAGCCTGGGTAGGAACCAAAAATCAACTGCCGTTTCCGATGCACGAATATAGGAAGGAGCCTCCTTCTGGGGCATTGGTCTGCAAATTCAGTCCCCCTACGATTTTGAGGGCTCCATTAAGAACAGTCAGACAAAATGGATTTCAGGAAGCTCCAAAAGATTTTACTGCCTGAAAAATGAAAATTGATCTGCACCAGCTAAAAGAAGAAAGCTGCACCATAGATGTCAACCAACCTGCAAGCAAAACCTTGAAGAAATAAGGTACTGTTGAACTGAACCATTCACTAAAACAGTACACCCAGTACTGTGTAGGTGAATGAAAATCCAGTCTTAAATAATAGGCAAGAAATAAACTGTCAGAAACAGGCTAGCTCATAGATTAATATTGGGAAAAAAGGAAAAAAAATGTTAAATGTTTTATGTAAATACTAGAAATGTGTTAAAAGATCCTGGAGAGAAGTAATCTCAGGAAAATAGTAAAATAACCTAACAATCTTGAGGTAATGTAAATATAGCCTTAATATGTTAACTATAGCAGAAGGACTGTTTGGCTAAGCTATTTTTTTTTTTTTTTTTTAATGTCTCTCTCTATACTTCCTACCTCTGATAAATAAGTGCCAAGTATATATTTTACAACCCACACAGATTGATGTGGAAAGACATTACAGGCACCAAAGGGGAGGACAAAGAAGTCAAATAAAAGAAAAATGTAAAAATTACAGGATTGATTGTTTAACGATATTACTATGGTACATATATTGCTATAATTTACTGAGGAATGTATATTAATATGCTGTTTTAAAAATACTATTAGAAAGAATTAGTCGCATGACAAAAACAATACATTCTGTACCTTAAATGCAATTCCATAATTGTATAAATAATATGTTGGAAGAGGCTAGGGATATTAAGTAGCAGTGTTTGTTGAGGGAACTAGATTGTTCAGCTTTGTCCACATTGTTTATAGTAACACAGGGGGGAATAATATGGGTTAAATCTATATCTAAAAAGAAAACACATTCCAAGTTTAGACATAAAGGTAAACCATATAATGAACCTTCATCCTCCCTCCTTGATTATTCCTGGTCCAGGGATATAGTGGTTAGGCACAGAGTAGGGACGGGGATAAATAGATGCTTTCCTAAACCATCACACAGTAACACATACAAAGATAACAAAACAAAACTAATATACATGGCATATCTACAGAATACACCTAATAAATAAATGTGGGAAAAAGAATCATGGAATATTAAAGGGCTCCAAAACAAGAAGAAAAGAAAACTATTCTTACACCTTACATTAAAAACCACAGCCAAACTCATACTAATACAAGAAACACACTTGACTGCAGAGCAATGGGCAGAAATTAGCAGAAAGAAATGGATAAGTCAAATTATCGCTTCAGAGGGGAAAACAAACAGTGCTGATGCTGCCATAATAATTAAAAACCAATTTAAGGAAAAAATACTTAAAACCAAAGCTGACAAGGAGGGAAGATGGTGCTATGTAACATTTAGTAGTCCTACAATACCAAAACCTATAATAGTACTTAATGTTTACACACCCTGTAATAACCAACAATACTTTTTTATGTCATTATACCCAACCTTAAACCAATTTAAAGATCACTACCTAGTGATTGGAGGTGACTAGAACACATATCAAAACCCAGAAAAGGATAAATCTAATCTGACCAAATCACATAATAAACCAGCCACATTAGCCCTTAATGAACTCAAACAAGATTTCAAACTATATGACCCTTTTAAATATGGGAACAGTGCAGATAAAACATGGAAATTCACATTCTATTCGCAATGCCACAAAATGTGGTCAAGGATAGACTTCTTCTTAATCTCTGACATATTCATTAACATGGACCCAACAATAACTATACATACCAGGTTCTTTTCAGATCACTCCAAAATCACACTGAACATTAACTGGGACAAAAAGATATATTTAGAGAATAGGGGTCATAATTGGTCATTAAACCCTAATTTACTTTCCAAAATGGATGTAATAAAAGAAACATAAGCAATACTAAAAATAGCTCTTACAAATATCACTAACTCCCAAGTACCAACTGACATAGAATGGGTTGCAACCAAAGCACAAATTAGAGGACTGTTTATCAAAAAAGCAGCATATTATAAAAAAATACAACTGAAAGAGGAGCATATACTGAAAGGGAAAATAGAGCATCTTGAAAAAGAACTAATAGATAACCCTAAGAACCAAACAGAAGCAGAACTTTTAAAACTGCAACGGGATATATATATGTAGAAGCCAGGAACCTATCTTTTTATGAAGCCAGAATATTAGCCACTTACGCAGAAGAAGCTCAAATACCATCTAGAGCTCTTGCCAGAATTATCTCCCAACACAAAAATGCCTCCAATATATCAGAAATAAACTAGATAGACAAAAACTACACAAAAAAATGAAGACATTATTAAAACATTTGAACAAATATACTCTCAAATATATGGAGCACAAATACTACAAACCTCAAAGGAAGATAGAACTCTTTTCCTTCAAAAACTGAAATTCCCTAAACTCAATTTAGACCAACAAAAAAAAGACTAACTGAACCGATATCCATCAGTGAAATTATTACAACAATCAAACACTTAAAAGTGTATAAGGCTCCTGGTCCGGATGGACTCACATCAGAAATTTACAAAGCATTTTCCCCCTTGATAGCCAAACTACTATACTATACACTGAATTACATAATAAACTATAAAATAAATGATATCCACTTTAATGCCTCTAAAACCATATTTATATTAAAAGAACACACAGACCCCAAAAACCCCGACAGCTACAGACCCATCTCCCTCTTAAATATAGATACTAAAATATTTACCTCTATACTTGCAAACAGAATGAAAAATCTGATAGAGAAAATCATTTCCCCAGAACAATCCGGTTTTACATCACATAGGCAGACTAGTGACAATACATTAACATTAGAGGCACTAATATCCTATGCTAACCAATACAATATAAACATCTACACAATGGTAGTGGATGCCCACAAGGCATTTGATAGGGTTAATCTAGAATTCTTACTCCAAACACTACCCTACTTTAATATACCCAATAACTTCATTCAGATCATCCAAACTCTCTATACCAACCCATACACATCTCTATATATAAATAAAACTTGGTCAAATAGGATCCTAATAAAATGGAACAAGACAAGGATGCCCATTATCACCCTTCCTGTTTAACCTATACCTAGAACCACTCTTTCTATACATTAAACAAAATACATACCACAATCCTCCATCAATACACAACTTCAAAATATACCTCACTGCATTTGCGGATTATCTGAACATATACTGCACTACACCAAATTCAGATATAAACAAAATAATAGCTGCAATTGAGCATTTCTCGACTATGTCTAACTACAAACTAAACCTCAATAAAACTAATATTTTCCCCCTAAAAACACCCAAACTCATCTCACTAATACCATTGTTAAACACAATAAAAATAAAAGAAGAAACCAAATATCTGGGAATCACCTTTTTCCAGAATAGCAAAGACTTCTACCAACACAATGTAAACCTTAAATGGCAAAATATAATGCAAGACTGTAAATGATGGAACAACCTAAAACTACTATTCTTGGCCAAAGTATCAATAATCAAAATGAACATTTTACCTAGACTAATGTATATATTCATTACATCACAGACAGCAATACATAATAAATTCTTCAAACAAATTCATATCTTCCTAGCAAAATTTATATGGGAACCCAAAAAAAAAACAGAATCTCCTATCCAAAATTAACACTCCCAAAAAGCAAAGGAGGACTAAATCTACGTGGTACTGCGGTAACGTTGTCGCCTCATAACAAGACGTTGTCCCATTCGATTCTCAGCTAGAGCATCTTCTGTGTGGAGGCATATGTGAATGGGGCGTGCCTTCGTTGAAGGTTGTGCGTCAGAGCTGGTAACCTGGTATGTAAAAATCCACTACCAATCATTAGTGGACCGGAGTTTCGCTGTGGCTACCCCTAACCGGGAAAAGCTGAAAGACACAAACAAACTACTCGATCATTAACACTATCAGAATATTAAGAATAGCTGAACATAACCCGTCAATGGAAAATTGGTCTCCTCTTTGGGTGACAATCTATTATAGATATGTTAAAGCTCTAGGTTTCAATCCCAAAGCACTTCCATTCCTGAAGCAGAAAGTAATACAAACTTATAACATTATAGAGCCCTTAAAACATTCTATCAACTTAGCGCAGAAACTCTTTCAATTTTTGAACCTTAGACAAGCCATGGCAATGCTGCAACCCCTTCATAAAAACCCAAATTTAAAAATAAGCAATAAGATGCTGGACTTAGTCCCTTTTCCCAGACTGAAAGATAAAACAATCCAAGATATTTATCCCTACCTTAACTGTTCAATACAATAAATGAGGACCAACTTAAACCTCCCTAAATCACACATAATAATCCTAAGACAAATCAAAGAACTGTGTTCCAATTACCTCCAAAATGTTACTATGACCAATAGTGACATAAAAACTTGTAGCAGGTTTTGGAAAACTATTATCACAACAAAGAAAACTATTACTAATTCATATAAAATGATAAATGAAATCAAATACCAGAAAGACCTCCTTTTCTCTAACTACTGGAGAAAAATTAAACCATCCGTAGATGATCAGCAAATAAGCCAGGCAATCAATCTAACACTGAAGATTATACCCTCAAAAGTTAGCATACACTCAGCTCATGATCAATAATAATGCTTATTTTACACCTGCAATCCTACACAAATTTAACACATCAAAATCACCTTTCTGCCCACACTGTAAGGACCAGACAGCTGACTTAATCCATGTATTTTGGAGCTGTAAATGTGTCTATAAACTCTGGAACTCTCTCAAGGTACCATTACAAAAAACAGGTTATCAAACATCAACATTAACTTAGGAATTCACTCTATTACACATTCTCCCACCCAAAATACCAAGAAAACAAGCAAATACACTTTTAACAATTTTCCCACTAATGAAACTGTATATAGCTTTTAAATGGCTAGATATGATAAATATATCTTGGGAGGGTTTTAAACAAGTAGCTATACAACACCTTTTAGCTCATAAAATAGTAATAGATAAAAGAAACAAAAACATGAAATCCAGAGAGATTTGGGAACAAACCTTTAATATCATATTAGCATAATTCATCATACAGCAACTTAGAAAATCACTATAATGAAACCAGAGAACACATACAAGTTCAGATATTAAATAATAACTTGGATATTACGAATGTATATACTGTCTATATAACTGTGGAACTAACAGTGAAAGCATCTATGTACATAGTGTAAATAGATATGTTGTACGACCTTTATCCTGTGGTATTTGACATCAATGTATAACATATATATATATATATATATATATATATATATATATATATATATATATATATATATACGGTCATGTTGTAAGATAGTTTTTATTTTTGACATTTATTAATGTAAAAATAAAAATAAAAATTATTGAAAAAAAAAAAAAACTTTACTAAAAGCGCACCTAAAAACATGCTGGCTATACCCTTGCAACTCCCACTCACCCACCCCATCCAACCACTACCTTTCTTTCCACCGCACTAACTGCCTTGATTAAAACAAGCTCAGATGCTCATAAGTCTAGTACTTATTATACAGCAGGAACTTCTTATTGTAACATTTGTTAATGTCTTTTATGTACTTCGCAGATAAAGATTCTAGTTGTCTACTGATGTACTATGTTCTTCATCTGTAAATATGTTTGTAATTAATTGCTATGTTAAATTGTTAATTGCTATGTAATCCAATGTAACTACTGTCTGTTTATTTTAACTGTGGAGCTTTTCTCCCCGGGCCTCTGCTGAAAATGGACCTACGCCCAGTCGGACACTCCCGGTCAAAAAATGTAAATAAATAAATAAATAAAAAAAATACTAAAATCATTACTGCAGATTTTACACCATTGAGTATCAGGGTTACTGAAATCCCTGATTTTTATTTTGTGACAATGGATGAGGCATCTTTATTCATGGTTATCTCCAGTGCTTGTGGGGGGTGGGTTAGAGAATGTGAGGACTTTCTTGACTGGGAAAGATGGATTTTTGCTCAACAAGATTGAACTTATCTGTAGTCGTTTGGAAATTCTTTTAGAAAACAATATGTTTGTTTTTAATGAGAGGTTTTTTTTTCTGCAGAAGGTTGGCATGGCAATGGGCCCAGCATTTGTTAACAGCTACGCCAACCTAGCAGTGGCACAGTGGGAAGTAAGTACAGTATTAACTGGTAATGTGTTCCATCATCATATTTTAAACTACAAAAAATTTGTGGATAATATCCTTATATTATGGGATGGCTCCCTTGAATTGCTAGCAGAATGTGTTATGTTTTTACATTCTGCCACTGACATTCTGAAATTTACATACACAGTTTCTGAGAGACTGCATTCCTAGGTGTATCCATCAAAGAAGCAGTACTAGGATGTGTTAAGACCAAGGTTTTTAGAAAGGCAACTAGGATGAATGTAATACTGCACAAGAAGAGCATGCATCCTCGGCATATACCAAAGAATGTGTTGAGGGGTCAGTTCTTACGAACTATGAGGCTCTGTAATGATGACAGTCTTCTGCAGAATGAGTTTGAGAGTTTGAGAGCTGACTATCTAGCAAGAAGCTATGCACAGAATGAGGTAGATAGCTGTATAGCCCAAGTATGGCAAGAAAGGAAAGGCAAGGGGTGAGCTTATTATGCCCAACAGCTATCTGAGGGAGAGGCATCCCCCACATTTAATCCACAACATGCAGTGAGGGTTCCACTCACATTCTCGAGTGATGTAAATACTTTCTGTGATATAGTGAAGAAAGACTGGGGGATTCTAATGGTTTCTGAAGAGTTGAGTGGAGTTGTATCACAAGTTCCATGGTTTTCTTTTAGAAATAACCCCAATCTGAAGAGACAGCTATGCTATAAAAAGAAGTATTAAGAGGGTTTCTACAGTCCCAGCAGCAAGGCACTTATGCCTGCCGAATGTGTAGTGCATGTAGTTCTATACAACCTGGCATGGTTTTTAAACATCCACACATAGAATTCTCTGTTGAGTGTATGTTTTATGTAGATTGTTCTACCTACAAATAATTTAATTTATTTGGCATTCTGCACCCTCTGCTATGCTTTGTACATAGGGAAAACCAATTGTTTGTTTAAGGAACGGATTTTGGAACACTTGAGCGACATTAGGAATGGGAGGCAGAAAAATGCATTAGCACACCATGTAGTGGCTGACGGGAACCCCCATAGGTTTAAGTTTCTGGCACTGGAGGTAGTTGGAGCTGATATCAGGGGTGGGCATCTTAAGAATAAGACAGAGGCAAGGGAACACTCCTGGATCATATCACTTCAAGCAGATAGGTTTCCAGGACTAAATGAGGTTGTTTCACTGAAGCATATGCTGAAGACACACTCACTCCCACATTAATGTGTGCTTATATATATTTTATATAAATGTTTTAAGTCTTGTATTTTAGTGTTTTATAAGTATATTGCCATTATGTGATGTAATTTATTTTTTATTGCTGTTTTAAAAAAGTTTTTTTTCACATGTTTCTTGAAACAGGAAATTATCTCACAGTGCTATTGCTATATAGATGGTTCTTTTTAATGTGAC
>NW_025051535.1:0-12471 GCF_019279795.1 Protopterus annectens | reverse complement strand
AAACCATTGGGATTATGATAAGAAGCAGGTCAGACTATTAGGATTACAGTAAAAAGCAGGTCATTCTATCAGGATTACCATAAGAAGCAGGTCAGACCATTAGGATTATAATAAGAAGCAGGTCAGACCATTAGGATTATGATAAGAAGCAGGTCAGACCATTAGGATTATGATAAGAAGCAGGTCAGACCATTGGGATTACGATAAGAAGCAGGTCATACGATTAGAATTATGGTAAGAAGCAGGTCAGACCATTAGGAGTATGATAAAAAGCAGGTCAGACCATTACGATTATGATGTGAAGCAGGTCACACCACTAGGATTACGATGCGAAGCAGGTCAGACCATTAGGATTATGATGCAAAGCAGGTCAGACCATTAGGATTAAGATTAGAAGCAGGTCAGACCATTAGAATTATGATAAGAAGCAGGTCAGACCATTAGGATTACGATAAGAAGCAGGTCAGACCAGTAGGATTATGATAATGTCAGACCATTAGGATTATGATAAGAAGCAGGTCAGACCATTAGGATTATGATAAGAAGCAGGTCAGACCATTAGGATTATGATGAGAAGCAGGTCAGACCATTAGGATTATGATAAGAAGCAGGTCAGACCATTAGGATTACGATAAGAAGCAGGTCAGACCATTAGGATTATGATAAGAAGCAGGTCAGACCATTAGGATTACGATAAGAAGGTCAATCCATTAGGATTACGATAAGAAGCAGGTCAGACCATTAGGATTACGATAAGAAGCAGGTCAGACCATCAGGATTATGATAAAAAGCAGGTCAGACCATTAGGACTATGATAAGAAGCAATTCAGACCATTAGGATTACGATAAGAAGGTCAGACCATTAGGATTATGATAAGAAGCAGGTCAGACCATTAGGATTACAATAAGAAGCAGGTCAGACCATTAGGATTACGATAAGAAGCAGGTCAGACCATTAGGATTACGATAAGGTCAGACCATTAAGTTTACAGTAAGAAGCAGGTCAGACCATTATGATTGTGATAAGAAGCAGGTCAGACCATTAGGATTACGATAAGAAGCAGGTGAGATGATTAAGATTACGATAAGAAGGTCAGACCATTAGGATTATAAGAAGCAGGTCAGACTATTAGGATTACAATAAGGTCAGACTATTAGGATTACAATAAGGTCAGACCATTAGGATTATGATAAGAAGCAGGTCAGACCATTAGAATTATGATAAGAAGCAGGTCAGACCATTAGGATTATGATAAGAAGCAGGTCAGACTATTAGGATTACGATAAGAAGGTCAGACCACTAGGATTACGATAAGAAGGTCAGACCATTAGGATTATGATAAGAAGCAGGTCAGACCATTAGGATTATGATAAGAAGCAGGTCAGACCATTAGGATTATAAGAAGCAGGTCAGACCATTAGGATTAGGATAAGGTCTGACCATTAGGATTATGATAAGACGGTCAGACTATTAGGATTACGATAAGAAGCAGGTCAGACCATTAGGATTACGATAAGAAGCAGGTCAGACCATTAGGATTACAATAAGAAGGTCAGACCATTAGGATTACGATAAGAAGCAGGTCAGACTATTAGGATTATGATAAGAAGCAGGTCAGACCACTAGGATTATGAGAAGAAGGTCAGACCATTAGGATTATGATAAGAAGCAGGTCAGACCATTAGGATTACGATAAGAAGGTCAGACCATTAGGATTACGATAAGAAGCAGGTCAGACCATTAAGATTACAATAAGAAGGTCAGACCATTAGGATTACGATAAGAAGCAGGTCAGACCATTAGGATTATGATAAGAAGCAGGTCAGACCATTAGGATTATGATGAGAAGCAGGTCAGACCATTAGGATTACGATAAGAAGCAGGTCAGACCATTAGGATTATGATAAGAAGCAGGTCAGACCATTAGGATTATGATAAGAAGGTCAGACCATTAGGATTACGATAAGAAGGTCAGACCATTAGGATTATGATAAGAAGGTCAGACCATTAGGATTATGATAAGAAGCAGGTCAGACCATTAGGATTATGATAAGAAGCAGGTCAGACCATTAGGATTACGATAAGAAGCAGGTCAGACCATTAGGATTACGATAAGAAGGTCAGACCATTAGGATTATGATAAGAAGCAGGTCAGACCATTAGGATTACGATAAGAAGCAGGTCAGACCATTAGGATAACAATAAGGTCAGACCATTAGGATTAGATAAAAAGGTCAGACTATTGGGATTAAGATAAGAAGCAGGTCAAACTATCAGGATTACGAGAAGAAGGTCAGACCATTAGGATTATGATAAGAAGCAGGTCAGACCATTAGGATTACAATAAAAAGCAGGTCAGACCATTATGATTACGATAAGAAGCAGGTCAGACCATTAGGATTATGATAAGAAGCAGGTGAGATGATTAAGATTACGATAAGAAGGTCAGACCATTAGGATTACAAAGAGAAGCAGGTCAGACCATTAGGATTATAAGAAGCAGGTCAGACCATTAGGATTACAATAAGGTCAGACCATTAGGATTATGATAAGAAGCAGGTCAGACCATTAGAATTATGATAAGAAGCAGGTCAGACCATTAGGATTATGATAAGAAGCAGGTCAGACTATTAGGATTACGATAAGAAGGTCAGACCACTAGGATTACGATAAGAAGGTCAGACCATTAGGATTATGATAAGAAGCAGGTCAGACCATTAGGATTATGATAAGAAGCAGGTCAGACCATTAGGATTACAATAAGAAGCAGGTCAGACCATTAGGATTACGATAAGCAGGTCAGACCATTAGGATTATGATAAGAAGCAGGTCAGACCATTAGGATTATGATAAGAAGCAGGTCAGACCATTAGGATTACGGTAAGAAGCAGGTCAGACCATTAGGATTATGATAAGAAGCAGGTCAGACCATTAGGATTATGATAAGGTCAGACCATTAGGTTTACGGTAAGAAGCAGGTCAGACCATTAGGATTATGATAAGAAGCAGGTCAGACCATTAGGATTATGATGAGAAGCAGGTCAGACCATTAGGATTACGATAAGAAGCAGGTCAGACCATTAGGATTACGATAAGAAGGTCAATCCATTCGGATTACGATAAGAAGCAGGTCAGACCATTAGGATTATGATAAGAAGCAGGTCAGACCATTAGGATTACAATAAGAAGGTCAGACCATTAGGATTATGATAAGAAGCAGGTCAGACCATTAGGATTACGATAAGTAGCAGGTCAGACCATTAGGATTACAATAAGAAAAAGGTCAGACCATTAGGATTACAATAGGAAGTAGGTCAGACCATTAGGATTACGATAAGATGCCTGTCAGACCATTAGGATTACGGTAAGAAGCAGATCAGACCATTGGGATTACGATAAGAAGCAGGTCAGACCATGAGGATTATGATAAGAAGCAGGTCAGACCATTAGGATTACAATAAGAAGCAGGTCAGACCATTAGGATTACGATAAGAAGCAAGTCACACCATTAGGATTATGATAAGAAGCAGGACAGACCATTAGGATTTTGATAAGAAGCAGGTCAGACCATTAGGATTACGATAAGAAGCAGGTCAGACCATTAGGATTACGATAAGAATCAGGTCAGACCATTAAGATTACGATAAGAAGGTCAGACCATCAGGATTATGATAAAAATTAGGTCAGACAATTATGACTATGATAAGAAGCATTTCAGACCATCATGATTACGATAAGAAGGTCAGACCAATAGAATTACGATAAGAAGCAGGTCAGACCATTAGGATTACAATAAAAAGCAGGTCAGACCATTAGGATTACAAAGAGAAGCAGGTCAGACCATTAGGATTATAAGAAGCAGGTCAGACTATTAGGATTACAATAAGGTCAGACCATTAGGATTATGATAAGAAGCAGGTCAGACCATTAGAATTATGATAAGAAGCAGGTCAGACCATTAGGATTATGATAAGAAGCAGGTCAGACTATTAGGATTACGATAAGAAGGTCAGACCACTAGGATTACGATAAGAAGGTCAGACCATTAGGATTATGATAAGAAGCAGGTCAGACCATTAGGATTACGATATGAAGCAGGTCAGACCATTAGGATTATGAAAAGAAGCAGGTCAGACCATTAGGATTACGATGCGAAGCAGGTCAGACCATTAGGATTACGATGCGAAGCAGGTCAGGCAATTAGGATTATGATAACAAGCAGGTCAGACCATTAGGATTACGATGCGAAGCAGGTCAGACCATTTGAATTACGGTAAGAAGCAGGTCAGACTATTAGGATTATGATAAGAAGCAGGTCAGACCATTAGGATTATGGTAAGAAGCAGGTCAGACCATTAGGATTACGATAAGAAGCAGGTCAGGCCATTAGGATTATGATAAGGTCAGACCATTAGGTTTACGGTAAGAAGCAGGTCAGACCATTATGATTATGATAAGAAGCAGGTCAGACCATTAGGATTATGATGAGAAGCAGGTCAGACCATTAGGATTACGATAAGAAGCAGGTCAGACCATTAGGATTACGATAAGAAGGTCAATCCATTAGGATTATGATAAGAAGCAGGTCAGACCATTAGGATTATGATAAGAAGCAGGTCAGACCATTAGGATTACAATAAGAAGGTCAGACCATTAGGATTATGATAAGAAGCAGGTCAGACCATTAGGATTATGATAAGAAGCAGGTCAGACCATTAGGATTACAATAAGAAGCAGGTCAGACCATTAGGATTACAATAGGAAGTAGGTCAGACCATTAGGATTACGATAAGAAGCCTGTCAGACCATTAGGATTATGATAAGAAGCAGGTCAGACCATTAGGATTACGATAAGAAGCAGGTCAGACCATTAGGATTATGATAAGAAGCAGGTCAGACCATTAGGATTACGATAAGAAGCAGGTCAGACCATTAAGATTACGATAAGAAGGTCAGACCATTAGGATTACAATGAGAAGCAGGTCAGACCATTAGGATTATAAGAAGCAGGTCAGACCATTAGGATTACGATAAGAAGCAGGTCAGACCATTAGGATTATGATAAGAAGCAGGTCAGACTATTAGGATTACGATAAGAAGGTCAGACCACTAGGATTACGATAAGAAGGTCAGACCATTAGGATTATGATAAGAAGCAGGTCAGACCATTAGGATTATGATAAGAAGCAGGTCAGACCATTAGGATTATAAGAAGCAGGTCAGACCATTAGGATTACGATAAGGTCAGACCATTAGGATTATGATAAGAAGCAGGTCAGACCATTAGGATTACGATAAGAAGGTCAGACCATTAGGATTACGATAAGAAGCAGGTCAGACCATTAGGATTACGATGAGAAGCAGGTCAGACCATTAGGATTATGATAAGAAGCAGGTCAGACCATTAGGATTACGATAAGAAGCAGGTCAGACCATTAGGATTATGATAAGAAGCAGGTCAGACCATTAGGATTATGATAAGAAGGTCAGACCATTAGGATTACGATAAGAAGCAGGTCAGACCATTAGGATTACGATAAGAAGGTCAGACCATTAGGATTATGATAAGAAGCAGGTCAGACCATTAGGATTATGATAAGAAGCAGGTCAGACCATTAGGATTACAATAAGAAGGTCAGACCATTAGGATTATGATAAGAAGCAGGTCAGACCATTAGGATTACGATAAGCAGGTCAGACCATTAGGATTACGATAAGAAGCAGGTCAGACCATTAAGATTACGATAAGAAGGTCAGACCATTAAGTTTACAGAAGCAGGTCAGACCATTAGGATTATGATAAGAAGCAGGTCAGACCATTAGGATTATGATAAGAAGCAGGTCAGACCATTAGGATTACGATAAGAAGGTCAGACCATTAGGATTACGATAAGAAGGTCAGACCATTAGGATTATGATAAGAAGCAGGTCAGACCATTAGGATTACGATAAGAAGCAGGTCAGACCATTAGGATTATAAGAAGCAGGTCAGACCATTAGGATTATGATAAGAAGCAGGTCAGACCATTAGGATTATGATAAGGTCAGACCATTAGGATTACGATAAGAAGCAGGTCAGACCATTAGGATTATGATAAGAAGCAGGTCAGACCATTAGGATTATGATGAGAAGCAGGTCAGACCATTAGGATTATGATAAGAAGCAGGTCAGACCATTAGGATTATGATAAGAAGCAGGTCAGACCATTAGGATTATGATAAGCAGGTCAGACCATTAGGATTACGATAAGAAGCAGGTCAGACCATTAGGATTATGATAAGAAGCAGGTCAGACCATTAGGATTATGATAAGAAGCAGGTCAGACCATTAGGATTATGATAAGAAGCAGGTCAGACCATTAGGATTATGATAAGAAGGTCAGACCATTAGGATTACGATAAGAAGGTCAGACCATTAGGATTATGATGAGAAGCAGGTCAGACCATTAGGATTATGATAAGAAGCAGGTCAGACCATTAGGATTACGATGCGAAGCAGGTCAGACCATTAGGATTACAGTAAAAAGCAGGTCAGACTATTAGGATTACGATAAGAAGCAGGTCAGACCATTAGGATTATGATGAGAAGCAGGTCAGACCATTAGGATTACGATAAGAAGGTCAGACCATTAGGATTACAACGAGAAGCAGGTCAGACCATTAGGATTATAAGAAGCAGGTCAGACCATTAGGATTACAATAAGGTCAGACCATTAGGATTATGATAAGAAGCAGGTCAGACCATTAGGATTATGATAAGAAGCAGGTCAGACCATTAGGATTATGATAAGAAGCAGGTCAGACCATTAGGATTATGATAAGAAGGTCAGACCATTAGGATTATGATAAGAAGGTCAGACCATTAGGATTACGATAAGAAGCAGGTCAGACCATCAGGATTATGATAAAAAGCAGGTCAGACCATTAGGACTATGATAAGAAGCAATTCAGACCATTAGGATTACGATAAGAAGGTCAGACCATTAGGATTACGATAAGAAGCAGGTCAGACCATTAGGATTACAATAAGAAGCAGGTCAGACCATTAGGATTACGATAAGAAGCAGGTCAGACCATTAGGATTACGATAAGGTCAGACCATTAAGTTTACTGTAAGAAGCAGGTCAGACCATTATGATTACGATAAAAAGCTGGTCATACCATTAGGATTATGATAAGAAGCAGGTGAGATGATTAAGATTACGATAAGAAGGTCAGACCATTAGGATTACAAAGAGAAGCAGGTCAGACCATTAGGATTATAAGAAGCAGGTCAGACTATTAGGATTACAATAAGGTCAGACCATTAGGATTATGATAAGAAGCAGGTCAGACCATTAGAATTATGATAAGAAGCAGGTCAGACCATTAGGATTATGATAAGAAGCAGGTCAGACTATTAGGATTATGATAAGAAGGTCAGACCACTAGGATTACGATAAGAAGGTCAGACCATTAGGATTATGATAAGAAGCAGGTCAGACCATTAGGATTACGATAAGAAGCAGGTCAGACCATTAGGATTATAAGAAGCAGGTCAGACCATTAGGATTAGGATAAGGTCAGACTATTAGGATTATGATAAGATGGTCAGACTATTAGGATTAGGATAAGAAGCAGGTCAGACCATTAGGATTACGAAAAGAAGCAGGTCAGACCATTAGGATTACGAAAAGAAGCAGGTCAGACCATTAGGATTATGATAAGAAGCAGGTCAGACCATTAGGATTACGATGCGAAGCAGGTCAGACCATTTGAATTACGGTAAGAAGCAGGTCAGACCATTAGGATTACGATAAGAAGCAGGTCAGACCATTAGGATTATGGTAAGAAGCAGGTCAGACCATTAGGATTACGATAAGAAGCAGGTCAGACCATTAGGATTACGATAAGGTCAGACCATTAGGTTTACGGTAAGAAGCAGGTCAGACCATTAGGATTATGATAAGAAGCAGGTCAGACCATTAGGATTATGATGAGAAGCAGGTCAGACCATTAGGATTATGATAAGAAGCAGGTCAGACCATTAGGATTACGATAAGAAGCAGGTCAGACCATTAGGATTATGATAAGAAGGTCAGACCATTAGGATTACGATAAGAAGCAGGTCAGACCATTAGGATTATGATAAGAAGCAGGTCAGACCATTAGGATTACAATAAGAAGGTCAGACCATTAGGATTATGATAAGAAGCAGGTCAGACCATTAGGATTATGATAAGAAGCAGGTCAGACCATTAGGATTACAATAAGAAGCAGGTCAGACCATTAGGATTACGATGGGAAGCAGGTCAGACCATTAGGATTACGATAAGAAGCAAGTCAGACCATTAGGATTATGACGAGAAGCAAATCAGACCATTTGGATTACAGTAAGAAGCAGGTCAGACCATTAGGATTACGATAAGAAGGTCAGACCATTAGGATTACAAAGAGAAGCAGGTCAGACCATTAGGATTATGATACGGTCAGACCATTAGGATTATGATAAGAAGCAGGTCATACCATTAGGATTATGATAAGAAGCAGGTCATACCATTAGAATTACGATGCGAAGCACGTCAGACCATTAGGATTATGATGCAAAGCAAGACAGACCATTAGGATTATGGTAAGAAGCAGGTCAGACCATTAGGATTATGATGCGAAGCAGGTCAGACCATTGGGATTACGATAAGAAGCAGGTCAGACCATTAGGATTATGATAAGAAGCAGGTCAGACCATTAGGATTACGATAAGAAGGTCAGACCATTAGGATTATGATAAGAAGCAGGTCAGACCATTAGGATTATGATAAGAAGCAGGTCAGACCATTAGGATTACGATAAGAAGCAGGTCAGACCATTAGGATTACGATAAGAAGCAGGTCAGACCATTAGGATTATGATAAGAAGCAGGTCAGACCATTAGGATTATGATAAGAAGCAGGTCAGACCATTAGGATTATGATAAGAAGCAGGTCAGACCATTAGGATTATGATAAGAAGGTCAGACCATTAGGATTACGATAAGAAGCAGGTCAGACCATTAGGATTATAAGAAGCAGGTCAGACCATTAGGATTACGATAAGGTCAGACCATTAGGATTATGATAAGAAGCAGGTCAGACCATTAGGATTATGATAAGAAGCAGGTCAGACCATTAGGATTATGATAAGAAGCAGGTCAGACCATTAGGATTATGATAAGAAGGTCAGACCATTAGGATTATGATAAGAAGCAGGTCAGACCATTAGGATTACGATAAGAAGCAAGTCAGACCATTAGGATTATGATGCAAAGCAAATCAGACCATTTGGATTACAGTAAGAAGCAGGTCAGACCACTGGGAGTATGAGAAGAAGGTCAGACCATTAGGATTATGATAAGAAGCAGGTCAGACCATTAGGATTACGATAAGAAGCAGGTCAGACCATTAGGATTACGATAAGAAGCAGGTCAGACCATTAGGATTACGATAAGGTCAGACCATTAGGATTATGATAAGAAGCAGGTCAGACCATTAGGATTACGATAAGAAGCAGGTCAAACCATTAGGATTATGATAAGAAGCAGGTCAGACCATTACAATTACGATAAGAAGGTCAGACCATTAGGATTACAATGAGAAGCAGGTCAGACCATTAGGATTATAAGAAGCAGGTCAGACCATTAGGATTACGATAAGGTCAGACCATTAGGATTATGATAAGAAGCAGGTCAGACCATTAGGATTACGATAAGAAGCAGGTCATACCATTAGGATTATGATAAGAAGCAGGTCAGACTATTAGGATTACGATAAGAAGGTCAGACCACTAGGATTACGATAAGAAGGTCAGACCATTAGGATTATGATACGAAGCAGGTCAGACTGTTAGGATTACGATAAGAAGAAGGTCAGACCATTAGGATTATAAGAAGCAGGTCAGACCATTAGGATTACGATAAGGTCAGACCATTAGGATTATGATAAGAAGGTCAGACCATTAGGATTAAGATAAGAAGCAGGTCAGACTATTAGGATTATGATAAGAAGCAGGTCAGACCATTAGGATTACGATGCGAAGTAGGTCAGACCATTGGGATTACGATAAGAAGCAGGTCAGACAATTAGGATTACGATGCGAAGCAGGTCAGACCATTTGGATTACGGTAAGAAGCAGGTCAGACCATTAGGATTACGATAAGAAGCAGGTCAGACCATTAGGATTATGATAAGAAGCAGGTCAGACCATTAGGATTATGATAAGAAGCAGGTCAGACCATTAGGATTACGATAAGGTCAGACCATTAGGATTATGATAAGAAGCAGGTCAGACCATTAGGATTATGATAAGAAGCAGGTCAGACCATTAGGATTATGATGAGAAGCAGGTCAGACCATTAGGATTATGATAAGAAGCAGGTCAGACCATTAGGATTATGATAAGAAGCAGGTCAGACCATTAGGATTATGATAAGAAGGTCAGACCATTAGGATTATGATAAGAAGCAGGTCAGACCATTAGGATTATGATAAGAAGCAGGTCAGACCATTAGGATTACAATAAGAAGGTCAGACCATTAGGATTATGATAAGAAGCAGGTCAGACCATTAGGATTATGATAAGAAGCAGGTCAGACCATTAGGATTACGATAAGAAGCAGGTCAGACCATTAGGATTACAATAGGAAGTAGGTCAGACCATTAGGATTACGATAAGAAGCCTGTCAGACCATTAGGATTACGGTAAGAAGCAGGTCAGACCATTAGGATTATGATAAGAAGCAGGTCAGACCATTAGGATTACGATAAAGCAGGTCAGACCATTAGGATTACAATAAGAAGCAGGTCAGACCATTAGGATTACGATAAGAAGCAGGTCAGACCATTAGGATTACGATAAGAAGCAGGTCAGACCATTAGGATTATGATAAGAAGCAGGTCAGACCATTAGGATTACGATAAGAAGCAGGTCAGACCATTAAGATTACGATAAGAAGCAGGTCAGACCATTAAGATTACGATAAGAAGGTCAGACCATTAGGATTACAACGAGAAGCAGGTCAGACCATTAGGATTATAAAAAGCAGGTCAGACCATTAGAATTACGATAAGGTCAGACCATTAGGATTATGATAAGAAGCAGGTCAGACCATTAGGATTATGTTGTATAAAACACTGACGGATTCGGCAACCAGGAACAAAACCACTTCAAGATTCCATGTAGAAAACTTCTTTATTCAATAAAATAGTGGATAAGCGCTTTCACGCACCAAGATTGCGCTTCCTCAGATCTTCACAATTAAAACAAAAAACTCACCTAGTATATATACTCAGTAGCAATTCAATCAAGCATCTAATTAAGTAATTATTCAATTAATTGATTCACCTTGATTCAGTGCAAAGAATCACTTTATACACAGGAAGGCAGTATAAAACAGCTCTAGTTAGCTTCTCTTTATGTTTCTTCTATTCATATATATAATGCATCCATAGATAAATAGTCAATGAATAAGAATAAAAATATATATTCATATAATATATATAGTTTCTATCTTATGATAGAGCATATTTCAAATAATCAAATAGTCAAATCAGATAAACAAATCCATTCAGTTAAAACTGTGCTAATAAATATATATATATATATATATATAAATATATCTAAATAAATGAATAAATAAATGTCATAAAATGTTCTATAATGAAGTATAGATACATGTAATAAAAATCTATGTTACAAAAATATATCAAAAATGTATCAAAAATGTATATTGTAAATTGTATGTATATATAAGATTCTCATTTAGACATATATATATATATAAAATGTGTCATGATCAATTCTGTGTAGTGTCAATATTTTTCATAGACTAGTGGTCATGATAAGCTATATGTCTATACGACCAACATATACCTTTATGTATATACTTATCAAAATCCATATCCATACATTTATATATAAAAAATGTATAAAAAATGTATAAAAAATATATATAAAAAATATATGTACATATAAAAATCTTTTTTAAAATTGTATATATATATATATATAATCATATATCAAGTGTGTAGTTCATATATATTTATGTTATATGATATATGCAATATATAGATATAAATCTTGTATGTATATATATATAGATAAATAAATATAAATATAGGTATAAATAAATAAATAATTTGAATAAATGATTCGATTGAATGGGTGTTTTTATATGTATAAAATGTTAAAATCAACCATTAAAATGCTAAAATATATTGAGCATGCTTGTATGGGGACAATGTGTCATAATAAAAATAAACATATATAACAAGTTGATATGTGAACACAAATATATATCTACAAGGCTTGAGGCTAAGAAACATAAACATGATACAATTATATATATGTACATAAAAACCATACAAAGATGCTTTATTTATATATCCTACTATCTAGTACTGGTTTGATGCAAATGTTCTGATTCAGACCTGGGTGTAAGTGCCCGAATCATGATAATC
>NW_025051534.1:0-10721 GCF_019279795.1 Protopterus annectens | reverse complement strand
TTGGGGCCCACGGGGTTGGGGTTCCGGGTTTTTTTCCGGGGGGTTTTTGGGCATTGAAATTGTTTGGATTGGGGAAGGGCCCGGGGGGCTTAAACCTTGACTTTACTGAGATGATTGATGTCTCACAGCAAACATGCACAGCATGCATTATGCGTGGGTATGTTATGTGTACATGGCCTACACCTCACCTTTGACATGCACATTTCATTACCAATATTAAAGTGTTAACACACTCACCAGCATGTATTGTCTCCCCTGTTCACACCAGAGGGACCTGAAAAAAAGTTTGTCAGTGGCCACAACTGTGGCATTGCTACTGATGTGCTAAACACAGTGGAATAACAGTCAACAGTCACAGGTGTTGGATACTATTCCAAATATCAGTATTGCACTAGGCAGCACAACTGCTAAACACACAGTACACATCTCACATATGCATATTCTAACAATACAGGTAACGTAGTCTACAGCTGGGGGTGTTTACCTGCATGCTCCATGTCATCCTGGGGTGGCTCCGGCCTCCATGATGACACATGTGTGATGCTGTTGCTGTTAGGCCAGGAGCCACCTTTGGGAGCAGCTCCTCCACTCTGGTGAGGGGGGATGTATGGCCGCCCGGACATGTCTAATTAAATCACTGCAGTGATGGCGTACCTGCTCATATGTCCAGTTATGCATGCCTATGTCATTTACCTGGCGAACAATCTTGCCACAGTGCAGGGTCATGCTGGTGCTGGCTGGCCCGGGAAAAAAAGCAGGTTATAGTGTATTTCCTGCTCCTCCAGAGCTGAATACGATGGGTTATGTTGATGAGCCATAACCCTGGAAGAGAATTAAATGATATGTGTGAGCATGTCATGTGGCACACTTAACATTATTACAGATATCACTTTTTAAAAAAACCCTTTTGGCCCCAAATTTAAAATTAAAAATTTAAAAGGGCCCAAATTCCCCTTTTAAAAATTTTTTTTGGGTTTTTCCCTTTAAAAATTTTAAAAAAAAGGAGGGGAATTTAAAACCAAACCCCCCCCCAAATTTTCCCCCAAAAAAAATTAAAAACCCCAAAACCCAAATTTTAAATTTTCCCAAAGGGTTGGCCCCAGGCCCAAATGGCTCCCCAAGTCCCTTTGGCCCCCTTTCCATATAAACAAAAGTATACACCAGAGTCCCCACTTTTGGGATAAAATTTTTCCCAAAACCTAAAACCCAAAGGGTATAAAAAGGGAATCTAAAAATATGCCATCCATTGCCAATAATTTAATGAACTTTTTTACAAAAAATTACCATAAACCCAAAACCCCCAAAAAGTTCCCTTTAAATTGCCATACCCCTACCCCTAAACATATTGCATTTTTAATTTGGTGGCATTGTGTAAAAGTATAATGTTTCCCCTGGGGTAACACCTACCCAAAACACCCGGGCCCTTTGCCCAGGGTAAGGTTTTCATTCCCTTAAACCCATACACAGATGCCCCAGGGCATTTACCTTTCCAAAACAATTACAAATTATGCCTCAAGGGAACCCATCTTTAAAAACCAAAGGGGCCCTTTTTGTTAAACTGCCCCACATTTCTTTTGTAACCCCCTTTACCCCTACTTTCCAATTGTATTTGCTTTTGGCCTCTTTTCCTACCTGCCCCTTTTTAAAAATTTGGGGTTCCATAACCACTCACTTTTTTTCACCTCAAAATTTTTAGGGCTTTACTCTTTTTTAAATGTTTGGGGTTTTCCCACTTTTATTTCATTTTCCACATATTTATTAAACCTCCATATTTTGTAACCCTTTTGTTTTGCCTCCTGGGTTAAATTATTGGGGTTGTTTTTTATGCTTTTCCCCTGTGTTTGTACCCTTTTAAAAATTATGTTCAGGTCCCCTTTTTGGGTTTTGGGGGTGTTTTAAGGGGGTTGGGTGGTTTCCCCTGGTGTTGCCCATCCCTTGGGCCAGGCCCTTTTGAGTAAAATTGTGTTTTTCTTTTTGGTTTTTTTTATTTTTTTCCTTTTTTAATTTTTTTATTTATATCATAATAAATTTTAATATATTTTATATTTTTAAAACATCCCATACATATATACAATTACCTTCTATTTTTATTCTACCCAAGGCTAAAAATTCAATTTCACCTTTATACATATTTACATATTATCTATATATTCTATATATATTGTTTTATCTACATAAAATTTTAATATATTTTAATATATTATATATCTATATATATATATATATATATATATATATATATATATTTTTATATATATATATATATATATATCTAAATATATATATATATATATATATATATATATATATATATATATTTTATATTTTCTGTACACACAATATATGTATATATCATTATATATACATACTTTTAAAAACATCCATTGCTGTACATATGTCATATACACATATACTCCCACCTTTCATGGTGGGGATTAAATTTATGCAACAGTTGGGGGAAAATACATTTATGTAATATATTGCACAATGTTGTGCAGAATGCATTCTGTGTCCTCAGGGCCAAAATTTTTGCAGGCTCACTGCCTGTAGCTCAGTCCCACAGCGTTTAACACCACATGACATATATGGGACTTTTCTTTTCTGCAATGCCCACACACAACCAAAATACATATGTGCACATAGCAGCCTTCAACAACTTATGTCCACCTTCACTAACAGTTGCAGTATGTCCCTTGCCCTATGCAAATGTGCATGTACATATAGATAAATGCTGCCACATATGGATGATTCACAGTATGTAGAGTACACTTCAGACACATCTTTGGATGTCCCAAAAACATATCTGTTACATACCTTACCTTTGTATTTCACCTCTGTCTGTAGTAGGTGTTTTTTTTTTTATTTTTTTTTTTTTTTTTTTTCTGGTTTTTTTTCCTCTGTGTGTTGCTGTTTGTTTTCAGCATCTGTCTCCTTCTGCCTGTTTTTGTCTGTCTGTCTCTGTCTGTCTATCTCCTTGTTTCTCTCTCTCTCCCCAGTTGTTGCAATGATATTTTGCATGTGTGGACAACAGATACAGGCTGCTTTTTTAGGGATCTGCACATGTGCATGTGATGGCCTCTGCACCAATTGGTGCCCACCATTTAGTAATGCATGCAGCCTGCTGTGTGGTAAATTTCAGTTCTCACTGTGATTTCAGGACATTTCTATAAAATGATAGGTTAGGTAGGCATAGCCTTTCAGTTTTGCAAGGTGGGGACCATGCTTTTTCTGTGGACACTGTTGTCTCAGTCAGAAGGTTGGTATATGTCTCATATCTGAAGCTGGGTTGTAGCCAGTGAAATCATGTTGAAATAAAACCTGACTGTTGCTTCTTCCAGTACACTCTTCTCAGTGTGTAGGTTTACTCACACCTCCTAATGCTAAACTGGATACATGGGAGTATGTACTTTCTTTTTAATTAGAGAATTAACTGGGATACAACAGTAGTTATTGCAATGTATTCCCATGGCTTTCCTATTTTCCCCTTTTAAAATTTACTCATTGTAATGCATGTTATTTTTTTTTCAGCACCAAGTTATTGTATATTTGCTGTGGTGTAGTGGTACTTTATGCAGACTGGTGAGTCCCAAAGGGGGGTTTGAGACTGACAAGGTTTTTTTTTTGCTGCTGAGCATACAAGGGCCTTGTCATACAGAGTGACTAAGGCATTTTTAAGCAGTTGTGCGGGTTTTTCGGGGTTTTCGAATGCTTAGCAAAAAGCAAGCTTTCTTTTTTATTTTCAATACTGCCAAGCGGGTTAGCTTATCATATCTTAGCAATTTCTAAGCGCCCGCACACTGGTACAAACCCTTACTGCTGTTTACAAGTGCTCACTCCCATTAACCCTGCTCATTTCTTTGACAGAAAAGTAAATGGGGGGATAGGAATGTGGTGATAAAGGGTGCACAAAAAGGGGGACAGTAGGGGAAAACCCGCTTGGGATGTACATGATGGGTGTGGAGAGGTCCATAGCTTCCCCTTTCTTTACCAACAACAGCTTTTTGCAAAACATTAGGTGGGGTATTTGAAACCTTCCACCCCTGGGGAGGGTGAGGACAACTTTTTGCACTACCAATTATGAATATCAGGCACATGCACTGTTTGTGAACTGCTACACTGTCATTTGGTTACTCATTTTAACAGTTTGTGGTTTGTGTTGACAGCACAGTCTGCTCAGGACAACTGGACATATTTCACTACTGTGTATGCCTACCTACACCCTTGGTTGTGCCTGACTACATGGGTATATAGCACCTTTGGGTAGGGGTGCAGAAGTGCAGAGTGCATTATTTATTATCGTGTGATGTTTATCTTACTGAACATGCAGAGTTGCTGTGTACCTGTAAGTCTATGAAATCTAGTAGTCTGTCTGAGTAGCTCCCACCTGTGGACATATCCAGATGGTAGACAGAGGTCAGCCTAGTATTCTTTGACTGTGCACCACAGCATTCTTTTCAGCACCTGAACAATGGCATTGTCACAGGTGGTTGCTAGCAGTACATGGCTACATCATTTGATATTTCTGTGTTGTACTTCTACATAAGGGCATGCTTGTGGGATTCATTCTACAGCTATTTGCAGAGTGTGTGACAGCCAACAAGCTGATATTCCTGTGTGTTTCTGACTCTTCCAGGCCTCAGATACTCTCACGTATATATTTGAACAGCCTCAGGGAAAGGTACATATAACTGGGATACACCTGTGATATATTTCAGACATTTTGCAGTTCAGACTTTGGGGGATTCAGAGCATATGTATTACTACACCTTTTCTGACATGCAAGCAGTGTCTACTCTCACTTATTGACATTTGTCATTAAGTGAAATTCCCTACCTTTCTGCCTACTGTTAGTACATTTCACAGGGAGTCAGAGGGGCACAGCTAACATTTGTTTACAAATCAGGGTCATCACTGTAGATCAGTCACTGTTGGAAGGTCTGGCCTGTGACCTATTCAAATATGCCAGTGTTTATCCTGCTCCGATACTGTGTGGGGTTTGTAAGGTGGTACTGTAACCTTATTCCCTACTAGCATAGCTGATTCTCTTTTCACAGTCATGTCATGCAATTCCACAACACCTGCTGGTTAAGGCCCACAGAACAAGATTTGTGTTATGCCATTCCTATTTTCATTTTACATTCACTCATGGTAATGCATGATATATTGCTTTCAGCATTAAGTTATTGTATATCTGCTGTGGTGTAGTGGTACTTCATGCAGACTGGTGAGTCCAAGGTCCTGGGTTCGAGGCTGACAAGGGTATTTTATTTTGCTGCTGAGCAGTACAAGGGCCTTGTCATACAGAGTGACTAAGGCACTTTTAAGCAGTTGTAAGCGGGTTTGTGCAGGTTTGCGCGATGCTTAGCAATGCTTAGCTAAGCGCACACAAGCTCACACTCACACACCACTGCTAACTACTGCTTAAAAGTGCTTACTCCCGCTAACCCCCGCGCTAATTTCTTTTAAAGAAAAAAAATGGGGAGATAGGAAAGTGGTGAAAAAGGGGGCACAAAGAGGGAAAGACAGTAGGGAAACCAGCTCAGGATGTGCAGGGTGGGTGTTGGGAAGGTCCATAGCTGCCCATCTCTTTACCAGCAACAGCTGTGCATATGTTCGAAATTTGGTGTGAAATTTGAAACCTTCCACCCCTGAGAGAGGGGTAAGAACAACAAAATATGTTGTACTGCCAATTAGAATTATCAGTTTACATGTCCAGCGGACATGTGTGTGAAATGGGCAGCTATGTATGGGGTGTAATTTTTTTGTGGGAACAGATTGCCCTTTTTTGCTATTTTTTTTTTCAGGTGAGAGTGAAATGTGAGGTAGAGAATGTAGGTATATTTGGGGAGGTAGTTTGGGGAGGTAAACAGACAAGACAAACAAGATGCATATGGGGTGGAGTTTGACACATGGGGTGGGTGAACACAATTGATGGGGAAGGATGTTTGGAAATCGCAAGCCCATGAGCCCACAGATGGTAACAGTGGAATTGAGATCCCCACCCATGGGCAGTCACCACTGCACCTTTACAGCCCCGAGGATGGCTGTGCTGAGGGCTGGGTAGGATGGGCAGGCTCACCCGAGAGACGCACCACTGTCGCCTTGAGCTGGCGTAGGGATCAGTGACTGAAAGCGGGATCTCCATGCACCACAGCCCGGACCCTAGCAAGGGTGACAGGTGGCCCTCCTCTGCCCAGCTTGCAGGGGGACAAGCCCCATCCCCTGCACCCTTCCACCCAAAGGTGGCACAGGACCAATGGAGGAGGAGCCGGGCTGGGCACCAGAGCCTCTGGTGCCAGGTGCACTCGCCAACTGAGGAGGGAAGGTGGGTCCGCTGGGACCGGCCTTCCCATGTTCTGTGATTAGGTGTGTTTAATTACAAAATAAACAACAGCATTCCAGATTAGTTGTAATAGGTTCCAACAGTTGAACAGCAAGCATAACACATGCATATATTGAATGACAGTGGATATTCCAACAGCATGCAGGGATATTTGGTAGCAACAGGCCATCATGAACGTGGTGTTTGAACAGGGCATATGAATCAACATCAATGCAAATATTTATAAAACAATAAGACATATGTCCCAACAAATATTTAAGATTACACATACCCATTGAGGTGTGGAATTGCATGGTTTATGCACATACGGTAGGGTGTAGAAAAAACCTTGGTTAACATCTTATAATGACCTTCTAGTCTACACTACTTTTGTGACTGCAAGTGTATATCCCCTACCTGTATTATTACACTTGCCACCATACATTAGGTTGTGTCATGGGTTTGGCTAGTTCAATATATGCCTGACCTATATCTGACATACTAACTGTCCAGGATGCAGATGTTACTGCTACATATTTCTTGTTTGCATTTATATTTCTTTAGCTACATATCGGGGATGTTTTCACATGACATTTTCACTTCGATTTGTACAGAACCCTGCATTTCTTGACACACACTCACATTTCTGGTGAATAATTACATGCTACATGTGCCAGGTTTACTTATTCATCCAGCCAGTAACTGACTATTGTGGACTGTATATATGTTTCACAGCTACTAGCACTTCCATCACCCACTTTATATGGGACTGCATAACTCTGGGTTGCCAGCACATTTTCAAACAGTACTGTTTGTATAATGCAAGGGTACAACAACATTTCAGACTCTGTGACACAACACACTCTGGGTTTTAGACCTTTATTAATGACATTGCACACTTTTCCACAGGCTCACTCCTTTATTTGTTTTACGGTGTTTATGGCAGACATGTTCAAGACATATTATACCTTTATTAATAGGTTAGAACAATCTTTTTCAGGCTCACTCACTTATGTTTATATGACAGTGCCTGCAGAGATATTATTCCAGACATATGTTACCTTTCTTAATGGGTTACTACACTCTTTTCTGCCTCTCTGATGTTTTTATCGGGCAGTACATGCAGAGGACTTATTCAGGCAATTCTATGGCTGTTTTATTGGACTACAACACTTTCTTTCATGCTCTCTCCCATATTTTATATAACAATACATGCAGAATAATCACTAACCTGCCTGGTGGTGCAGCCTCAGCAGCCTATCAGCATAGGCTTGCTGATTCAACGGTCACCTGCAGCTGTAAAGTAAAGGAAGGGATATTGAGACATACCTATCCATTATACATACTCCATTATCAATTCTTACATACTGCATTCCATGGCTACATACTCAGTTGTGGGGCATTCTGCATCCCACAGGCCTCCTGTATCCATTGGTTCAGACGGTCCTGCTTTTGTCTCTTCAGGTCTGCATGGTGGTGACGGACCTGCTCACCAGTCCGAGGAATGCCTGTGGCACTGATGAGGTCACAAGCTAACCGGTTCCAAGCCTCTACCTTGTACTCCGCCCTTGGAACTGGCCCTGCAGGAGTCTTGACTCGTGACAGTGGACAAGGAGCCAAACCATGTATTTGGACTCCTCGATGCCCCAACATTTCTCGGAAGTGTGAACCCTCTCCTGCACCTGCCATTCTGACTGCAAATGTGAGCTACAATCAGTTATGGTGAGTATTCCCGCCTATGGGGCTTAAATATGCCCCATTTCCCACACTTTTTGTGATTGGCCTTTTGTAAAATTCTTGGCTGACTGCAGACCTGCTTAGTAATGGTTAAACTACCATTCGTAAGTATATGAAAGTTAATAGTGGCTGTTCCCTATGTTGTCATGGCTTAGTGGTTCTGTACTTTGATTATGATGCACAGGGTCCTGGGTTCCAACCTTTTCATTCTTTATTTTAATACTGTCTAGACAGGCTAGGGGTGTGGCTGCGTTTAAGCAACTTAGCTCTACGTTGCTCCACGGTGCCCTGGGGCCCTGGTTGGCATGGCGCGTCCCCAAACACATTGGGTGGGTAAAGTGCTTTTAACCTTTGGGCAACTCAATTCCACTGGGTAAAGTGCTATTAAACTATGGGTAACTCTGTTTAGCTGGGTAAAGCGCTATTACACTATGGGCACCTCTGTTTAGCTGGGTAAAGCGCCCTTAAACTATGGGCACCTGTGTTTAGCTGTGTAAAGCTTTGCTTAACAGCAGGCTATTATATATCTGGGTCCTTTAAAAAAATTTATTTGTTCACTGATTGGCCATGTCACTGCTTTTTTAAAAACATTTTAATCATATATGTCTGGTATTATTTCAAATACTGATTTAAAACATAAATAAGAAGGGAGTGGTGGGACTCGAACCGTGAATGCCCTTTTCTTTGTGCATATGGTCTACCATTACACTATTGTAATTTGGTGTGATTTGCATAAACATTCTTTCTTATGCTCTTCCATGTCAGAATTGCTAACTCTAACCAATGGGTACACCTGCAAATACGGGCAGCTATATCATGGATTTAAAAAAAATGAATATAATTATTTACTTTATATAAGTGTGATGGGGGTTTACAGTGTCAGGGAGTGTGGTGTTGGGTGCAAGTACATTTGAGCGAACTCGCTCTTTGTGTTGACATTATGCTTTTTTAAAAACCCTTTCAGGCGGACATTTAGACTGCTCGGCAGTCGGACACGCCCTGCTTGCTCTCAGTCCATGTAAGAGTTACGGTTGAGTCAGCGTGCCCTCATGAATATTCATGGCACTGACGTCAAACCGTTCAACTGCAGCCTCCGAGTAAGACTTATTAAGTCTTACATGGAGGATTAGTGAATCCGGGGGTCTGTCTTTAAAACATAAAATATTAACCTTCCTGTTTGATAGCTTTTTGTAAACATTGTCTTGACCCAGGCTGAGGCACTCTTTCTAATAACTGCATTGCTTACGTCACTTTTTAGCTGTATGAATTTTCTGTTGCATGATGATTTATGATGTGAAACTAAAGTTGTATTACTGTGTAAAGGCTTAGGGAAATTATTTATGTATTTGTGCAACTTTTACCTGTTACTTTTGAATGGCACTGCAGTATAATAAATGTACATTTATACAGTACCTTTCTCTTAATTCTTTAAATATTTTACATTTGTCCATTAAGCCCAGTAGGTTTCCTTTAGCTCTGAAAATTTTAATTGCTTAAGTAATCAGCTGTACTTTTGCAAAAGAACTTTCACATCTCTTTCCTGTTCTTTATCATCCTGCCTTGGTATAAATTATGGGTGACACTTCATACCACCAAATACAGAATTATTTTCTGGAAATATTGCTCACCTTTATATGCCTAGATTAACCATATTTCTAGCCTACCATTAATTGCATCAGTGCCATTTCATCCCACATAACTTAGTCATAACATAGTAGCCTGGGTTAACAGACAAACTGCTCAGAATGCTGTTTTGTGATGATAGGCTGTTTTTTTGCATTAAGTGGTAAACTACGATATAATCAGGTTATCAGTGTTCTCACTGTCAAATTAAATACATTTGTTGTCTGTGAAATGAGACTACAGTAGATTAAATATTTATACTTGGATGCTTTCCAATTCTGGCTTTACAATCTCTACATTACCTCCCCGGAGGACTACCTCTGATGGAGTAACAAGCAATTATTTGTTTATTTTATTTAAAGGAGAACCACACCCAAAACTGAAAACATATGTTTTTTAGCAAATCTTGAACTTTTCTGCATTGCTAATCCCTCTGTATCAAAGTAAATGGTTACTGTTATTTTCTAGTTCGTTATACCCCAAAATGATCTGAAGGAGGGGCCCTGGCTAGCATTATTTTGTTTTACAGTCAATGCCTTTGCCTTCCTGATATCATGTTAGAGGGACAGAAAGAAATCCTTAAGATGAGGTGATCTTACGGTAGTTTTGCCTCTCATTAGTCGACAACATTGCTGTGACTGCTTACTTTTCACAGTCAGCATCAATCTGCATTTTTTAAATTTCTTTGCTTCCTTTGATTTTCATTAGCGGCCATCTCTGGTGCAGCATTTTAAGGAATGTTTAAATGCGCTGGAAAATGTATATGAATTGATGTTCTTTTCAAAGTAACAGCTATAGTTCAGTGTTCAAGTGTGAAATCTGACTCCTGTGATTAATAGGTGTTACTTAGGCGAGATGGTTTTTGTTGCATTAGCTTTAAATATTGTAGCTAGAATGAATCTTCTTTCCCAACTCCAGAAGAAATATGCACTTTTGCAGAAATTACAGTGTAGAAAAATGCAAAATCATATACTGACAGAAAGTAAAAGGTTAGATTAACATGTTTTTTTCTTTTTTTCTTTCTTTTGTGGCAACTTTA
>NW_025051533.1:0-10565 GCF_019279795.1 Protopterus annectens | reverse complement strand
CCCCTTGCAGAGTTTCAGCCTCCTAGCTTTTTCCCTCTTGGAGAAAACAACTTTCCATAGGTATTTTTTCTCTATGCAGAAACATGCTTGAAATGCAAAGGGAAAGCTAAAAACAATAAACGGTCATACTGAAACTGGCAGTTAAGCCAGAACCAGGATTGCCCTACCCCTTTGTAGGGTGGATTGTACCCTACACACCTGCAGAGTTTCAGCCTCCTAGCTTTTTCCCTCTTGGAGAAAAACAACTTTCCATAGGTATTTTTTCTCTATGCAGAAACATGCTTGAAATGCATAGGGAAAGCTAAAACAATAAACGGTCATACTGAAACTGGCAGTTAAGCCAGAACCAGGATTGCCCTACCCCTTTGTAGGGTGGATTGTACCCTACACACCTGCAGAGTTTCAGCCTCCTAGCTTTTTCCCTCTTGGAGAAAAACAACTTTCCATAGGTATTTTTTCTCTATGCAGAAACATGCTTGAAATGCATAGGGAAAGCTAAAAACAATAAACGGTCATACTGAAACTGGCAGTTAAGCCAGAACCAGGATTGCCCTACCCCTTTGTAGGGTGGATTGTACCCTACACACCTGCAGAGTTTCAGCCTCCTAGCTTTTTCCCTCTTGGAGAAAAACAACTTTCCACACGTATTTTTTCTCTATGCAGAAACATGCTTGAAATGCATAGGGAAAGCTAAAAATAATAAACGGTCATACTGAAACTGGCAGTTAAGCCAGAACCAGGATTGCCCTACCCCTTTGTAGGGGGGATTGTACCCAACACACCTGCAGAGTTTCAGCCTCCTAGCTTTTTCCCTCTCGGAAAAAAACAACTTTCCATAGGTATTTTTCCTCTATGCAGAAATATGCTTGAAATGCAAAAAGAAAGCTAAAAACAATAAACGGTCATACTGAAACTGCCAGTTAAGCCAGTCCCAGGATTGGCCTACCCCTTTGTATGGTGGATTGTACCCTACACACCTGCAGAGTTTCAGCCTCCTAGCTTTTTCCCTCTTGGAGAAAAACAACTTTCCATAGGTATTTTTTCTCTATGCAGAAATATGCTTGAAATGCAAAAAGAAAGCTAAAAACAATAAACGGTCATACTGAAACTGCCAGTTAAGCCAGACCCAGGATTGCCCTACCCCTTTCTTGGGTGGATTGTACCCTACACACCTGCAGAGTTTCAGCCTCCTAGCCTTTTCCCTCTTGGAGAAAAACAACTTTCCATAGGTATTTTTTCTCTATGCAAAAAACATGCTTGAAATGCATAGGGAAAGCTAAAAACAATAAACGGTCATACTGAAACTGCCAGTTAAGCCAGAACCAGGATTGCCCTACCCCTTTGTAGGGTGGATTGTACTCAACACACCTGCAGAGTTTCAGCCTCCTAGCTTTTTCCCTCTTGGAGAAAAACAACTTTCCACACGTATTTTTTCTCTATGCAGAAACATGCTTGAAATGCATAGGGAAAGCTAAAAACAATAAACGGTCATACTGAAACTGGTAGTTAAGCCAGAACCAGGATTGCCCTACCCCTTTGTAGGGTGGATTGTACCCTACACACCTACAGAGTTTCAGCCTCCTAGCTTTTTCCCTCTTGGAGAAAAACAACTTTCCAAAGGTATTTTTTCTCTATGCAGAAACATGCTTGAAATGCATAGGGAAAGTTAAAAAAAAAAACAGTCATACTGAGATTGGCAGTTGAGCCAGACCCAGGATTGCCCTACCCCTTTGTGGGGTGAATTGTACCCAACACACCTGCAGAGTTTCAGCCTCCTAGCTTTTTCCCTCTTGGAGAACAACAACTTTCCATAGGTATTTTTTCTCTATGCAAAAATATGCTTGAAATGCAAAAAGAAAGCTATAAACAATAAACGGTCATGCTGAAACTGCCAGTTAAGCCAGACCCAGGATTGCCCTACCCCTTTGTTGGGTGGATTGTACCCTACACACCTGCAGAGTTTCAGCCTCCTAGCTTTTTCCCTCTTGGAGAAAAACAACTTTCCATAGGTGTTTTTTCTCTATGCAAAAACATGCTTAAAATGCATAGGGAAAGCTAAAAACAATAAACGGTCATTTGGAAACTGGCAGTTAAGCCAGAACCAGGATTGCCCTACCCCTTTGTAGGGTGGAGTGTACCCTACACACCTGCAGATTTTCAGCCTCCTAGCTTTTTCCCTCTTGGAGAAAAACAACTTTCCACACGTATTTTTTCTCTATGCAGAAACATGCTTGAAATGCATAGGGAAAGCTAAAAACAATAAACGGTCATACAGAAACTGGCAGTTAAGCCAGAACCAGGATTGCCCTACCCCTTTCTAGGGTGGATTGTACCCTACACACCTGCAGAGTTTCAGCCTCCTAGCTTTTTCCCTCTTGGAGAAAAAACTTTCCATAGGTATTTTTTCTCTATGCAGAAACATGCTTGAAATGCATAGGGAAAGCTAAAACAATAAACGGTCATACTGAAACTGGCAGTTAAGCCAGAACCAGGATTGCCCTACCCCTTTGTAGGGTGGATTGTACCCTACACACCTGCAGAGTTTCAGCCTCCTAGCTTTTTCCCTCTTGGAGAAAAACAACTTTCCACACGTATTTTTTCTCTATGCAGAAACATGCTCAAAATGCATAGGGAAAGCTAAAAACAATAAACGGTCATACTGAAACTGGCAGTTAAGCCTGAACCAGGATTGCCCTACGCCTTTGTAGGGGGGATTGTACCCTACACACCTGCAGAGTTTCAGCCTCCTAGCTTTTTCCCTCTTGGAGAAAAACAACTTTCCATAGGTATTTTTTCTCTATGCAAAAACATGCTTGAAATGCATAGGGAAAGCTAAAAACAGTAAACGGTCATTTGGAAACTGGCAGTTAAGCCAGAACCAGGATTGCCCTACCACTTTGTAGGGTGGATTGTACCCTACACACCTGCAGAGTTTCAGCCTCCTAGCTTTTTCCCTCTTGGAGAAAAACAACTTTCCACAGGTATTTTTTCTCTATGCAGAAACATGCTTGAAATGCATAGGGAAAGCTAAAAACAATAAACGGTCATACTGAAACTGGCAGTTAAGCCAGAACCAGGATTGCCCTACCCCTTTGTAGGGTGGATTGTACCCTACACACCTGCAGAGTTTCAGCCTCCTAGCTTTTTCCCTCTTGGAGAAAAACAACTTTCCATAGGTATTTTTTCTCTATGCAAAAACATGCTTGAAATGCATAGGGAAAGCTAAAAACAATAAACGGTCAGTTGGAAACTGGCAGTTAAGCCAGAACCAGGATTGCCCTACCCCTTTATATGGTGGATAGTACCCTACACACCTGCAGAGTTTCAGCCTCCTAGCTTTTTCCTCTTGGAGAAAAACAACTTTCCATAGGTATTTTTTCTCTATGCAGAAATATGCTTGAAATGCAAAAAGAAAGCTAAAAATAATAAACGGTCATACTGAAACTGGCAGTTAAGCCAGAACCAGGATTGCCCTACCCCTTTGTAGGGTGGATTGTACCCTACACACCTGCAGAGTTTCAGCCTCCTAGCTTTTTCCCTCTTGGAGAAAAACAACTTTCCATAGGTATTTTTTCTCTATGCAGAAACATGCTTGAAATGCATAGGGAAAGCTAAAAACAATAAACGGTCATTTGGAAACTGGCAGTTAAGCCAGAACCAGGATTGCCCTACCCCTTTGTAGGGTGGATTGTACCCTACACACCTGCAGAGTTTCAGCCTCCTAGCTTTTTCCCTCTTGGAGAAAAACAACTTTCCACAGGTATTTTTTCTCTATGCAGAAACATGCTTGAAATGCATAGGGAAAGCTAAAAACAATAAACGGTCATACTGAAACTGGCAGTTAAGCCAGAACCAGGATTGCCCTACCCCTTTGTAGGGTGGATTGTACCCTACACACCTGCAGAGTTTCAGCCTCCTAGCTTTTTCCCTCTTGGAGAAAAACAACTTTCCATAGGTATTTTTCTCTATGCAAAAACATGCTTGAAATGCATAGGGAAAGCTAAAAACAATAAACGGTCATTTGGAAACTGGCAGTTAAGCCAGAACCAGGATTGCCCTACCCCTTTGTAGGGTGGATTGTACCCTACACACCTGCAGAGTTTCAGCCTCCTAGCTTTTTCCCTCTTGGAGAAAAACAACTTTCCATAGGTATTTTTTCTCTATGCAGAAACATGCTTGAAATGCATAGGGAAAGCTAAAAACAATAAACGGTCATACTGAAACTGGCAGTTAAGCCAGAACCAGGATTGCCCTACCCCTTTGTAGGGTGGATTGTACCCTACACACCTGCAGAGTTTCAGCCTCCTAGCTTTTTCCCTCTTGGAGAAAAACAACTTTCCATAGGTATTTTTTCTCTATGCAGAAACATGCTTGAAATGCATAGGGAAAGCTAAAAACAATAAACGGTCATACTGAAACTGGCAGTTAAGCCAGAACCAGGATTGCCCTACCCCTTTGTAGGGTGGATTGTACCCTACACACCTGCAGAGTTTCAGCCTCCTAGCTTTTTCCCTCTTGGAGAAAAACAACTTTCCATAGGTATTTTTTCTCTATGCAGAAATATGCTTGAAATGCAAAAGAAAGCTAAAAACAATAAACGGTCATACTGAAACTGCCAGTTAAGCCAGACCCAGGATTGCCCTACCCCTTTGTAGGGTGGATTGTACCCTACACACCTGCAGAGTTTCAGCCTCCTAGCTTTTTCCCTCTTGGAGAAAAACAACTTTCCATAGGTATTTTTTCTCTATGCAGAAACATGCTTGAAATGCATAGGGAAAGCTAAAAACAATAAACGGTCATACTGAAACTGGCAGTTAAGCCAGAACCAGGATTGCCCTACCCCTTTGTAGGGTGGATTGTACCCTACACACCTGCAGAGTTTCAGCCTCCTAGCTTTTTCCCTCTTGGAGAAAAACAACTTTCCATAGGTATTTTTTCTCTATGCAAAAACATGCTTGAAATGCATAGGGAAAGCTAAAAACAATAAACGGTCATTTGGAAACTGGCAGTTAAGCCAGAACCAGGATTGCCCTACCCCTTTGTAGGGTGGATTGTACCCTACACACCTGCAGAGTTTCAGCCTCCTAGCTTTTTCCCTCTTGGAGAAAAACAACTTTCCACAGGTATTTTTTCTCTATGCAGAAACATGCTTGAAATGCATAGGGAAAGCTAAAACAATAAACGGTCATACTGAAACTGGCAGTTAAGCCAGAACCAGGATTGCCCTACCCCTTTGTAGGGTGGATTGTACCCTACACACCTGCAGAGTTTCAGCCTCCTAGCTTTTTCCCTCTTGGAGAAAAACAACTTTCCATAGGTATTTTTTCTCTATGCAGAAACATGCTTGAAATGCAAAAAGAAAGCTAAAAACAATAAACGGTCATACTGAAACTGGCAGTTAAGCCAGAACCAGGATTGCCCTACCCCTTTGTAGGGTGGATTGTACCCTACACACCTGCAGAGTTTCAGCCTCCTAGCTTTTTCCCTCTTGGAGAAAAACAACTTTCCATAGGTATTTTTTCTCTATGCAGAAACATGCTTGAAATGCATAGGGAAAGCTAAAAACAATAAACGGTCATACTGAAACTGGCAGTTAAGCCAGAACCAGGATTGCCCTACCCCTTTGTAGGGTGGATTGTACCCTACACACCTGCAGAGTTTCAGCCTCCTAGCTTTTTCCCTCTTGGAGAAAATCAAGTTTCCATAGGTATTTTTCTCTATGCAAAAACATGCTTGAAATGCATAGGGAAAGCTAAAAACAATAAACGGTCATTTGCAAACTGGCAGTTAAGCCAGAACCAGGATTGCCCTACCCCTTTGTAGGGTGGATTGTACCCTACACACCTGCAGAGTTTCAGCCTCCTAGCTTTTTCCCTCTTGGAGAAAAACAACTTTCCATAGGTATTTTTTCTCTATGCAGAAACATGCTTGAAATGCATAGGGAAAGCTAAAAACAATAAACGGTCATACTGAAACTGGCAGTTAAGCCAGAACCAGGATTGCCCTACCCCTTTGTAGGGTGGATTGTACCCTACACACCTGCAGAGTTTCAGCCTCCTAGCTTTTTCCCTCTTGAAGAAAAACAACTTTCCATAGGTATTTTTTCTCTATGCAAAAACATGCTTGAAATGCATAGGGAAAGCTAAAAACAAAAAACGGTCATTTGGAAACTGGCAGTTAAGCCAGAACCAGGATTGCCCTACCCTTTGTAGGGTGGATTGTACCCTACACACCTGCAGAGTTTCAGCCTCCTAGCTTTTTCCCTCTTGGAGAAAAACAACTTTCCATAGGTATTTTTTCTCTATGCAAAAACATGCCTGAAATGCATAGGGAAAGCTAAAAACAATAAACGGTCATACTGAAACTGGCAGTTAAGCCAGAACCAGGATTGCCCTACCCCTTTGTAGGGTGGATTGTACCCTACACACCTGCAGAGTTTCAGCCTCCTAGCTTTTTCCCTGTTGGAGAAAAACAACTTTCCATAGGTATTTTTTCTCTATGCAAAAACATGCTTGAAATGCAAAGGAAAGCTAAAAACAATAAACGGTCATACTGAAACTGGCAGTTAAGCCAGAACCAGGATTGCCCTACCCCTTTGTAGGGTGGATTGTACCCTACACACCTGCAGAGTTTCAGCCTCCTAGCTTTTTCCCTCTTGGAGAAAAACAACTTTCCATAGGTATTTTTTCTCTATGCAGAAACATGCTTGAAATGCATAGGGAAAGCTAAAAACAATAAACGGTCATTTGGAAACTGGCAGTTAAGCCAGAACCAGGATTGCCCTACCCCTTTGTAGGGTGGATTGTACCCTACACACCTGCAGAGTTTCAGCCTCCTAGCTTTTTCCCTCTTGGAGAAAAACAACTTTCCATAGGTATTTTTCTCTATGCAGAAATATGCTTGAAATGCAAAAGAAAGCTAAAAACAATAAACGGTCATACTGAAACTGCCAGTTAAGCCAGACCCAGGATTGCCCTACCCCTTTGTAGGGTGGATTGTACCCTACACACCTGCAGAGTTTCAGCCTCCTAGCTTTTTCCCTCTTGGAGAAAAACAACTTTCCATAGGTATTTTTTCTCTATGCAGAAACATGCTTGAAATGCATAGGGAAAGCTAAAACAATAAACGGTCATACTGAAACTGGCAGTTAAGCCAGAACCAGGATTGCCCTACCCCTTTGTAGGGTGGATTGTACCCTACACACCTGCAGAGTTTCAGCCTCCTAGCTTTTTCCCTCTTGGAGAAAAACATCTTTCCATAGGTATTTTTTCTCTATGCAAAAACATGCTTGAAATGCATAGGGAAAGCTAAAAACAATAAACGGTCATTTGGAAACTGGCAGTTAAGCCAGAACCAGGATTGCCCTACCCCTTTGTAGGGTGGATTGTACCCTACACACCTGCAGAGTTTCAGCCTCCTAGCTTTTTCCCTCTTGGAGAAAAACAACTTTCCACAGGTATTTTTTCTCTATGCAGAAACATGCTTGAAATGCATAGGGAAAGCTAAAAACAATAAACGGTCATACTGAAACTGGCAGTTAAGCCAGAACCAGGATTGCCCTACCCCTTTGTAGGGTGGATTGTACCCTACACACCTGCAGAGTTTCAGCCTCCTAGCTTTTTCCCTCTTGGAGAAAAAACAACTTTCCATAGGTATTTTTTCTCTATGCAGAAACATGCTTGAAATGCATAGGGAAAGCTAAAAACAATAAACGGTCATACTGAAACTGGCAGTTAAGCCAGAACCAGGATTGCCCTACCCCTTTGTAGGGTGGATTGTACCCTACACACCTGCAGAGTTTCAGCCTCCTAGCTTTTTCCCTCTTGGAGAAAAACAACTTTCCATAGGTATTTTTTCTCTATGCAGAAACATGCTTGAAATGCATAGGGAAAGCTAAAAACAATAAACGGTCATACTGAAACTGGCAGTTAAGCCAGAACCAGGATTGCCCTACCCCTTTGTAGGGTGGATTGTACCCTACACACCTGCAGAGTTTCAGCCTCCTAGCTTTTTCCCTCTTGGAGAAAAACAACTTTCCATAGGTATTTTTCTCTATGCAGAAATATGCTTGAAATGCAAAAAGAAAGCTAAAAACAATAAACGGTCATACTGAAACTGCCAGTTAAGCCAGACCCAGGATTGCCCTACCCCTTTGTAGGGTGGATTGTACCCTACACACCTGCAGAGTTTCAGCCTCCTAGCTTTTTCCCTCTTGGAGAAAAACAACTTTCCATAGGTATTTTTTCTCTATGCAGAAACATGCTTGAAATGCAAAAAGAAAGCTAAAAACAATAAACGGTCATACTGAAACTGGCAGTTAAGCCAGAACCAGGATTGCCCTACCCCTTTGTAGGGTGGATTGTACCCTACACACCTGCAGAGTTTCAGCCTCCTAGCTTTTTCCCTCTTGGAGAAAAACAACTTTCCATAGGTATTTTTTCTCTATGCAAAAACATGCTTGAAATGCATAGGGAAAGCTAAAACAATAAACGGTCATTTGGAAACTGGCAGTTAAGCCAGAACCAGGATTGCCCTACCCCTTTGTAGGGTGGATTGTACCCTACACACCTGCAGAGTTTCAGCCTCCTAGCTTTTTCCCTCTTGGAGAAAAACAACTTTCCACAGGTATTTTTTCTCTATGCAGAAACATGCTTGAAATGCATAGGGAAAGCTAAAAACAATAAACGGTCATACTGAAACTGGCAGTTAAGCCAGAACCAGGATTGCCCTACCCCTTTGTAGGGTGGATTGTACCCTACACACCTGCAGAGTTTCAGCCTCCTAGCTTTTTCCCTCTTGGAGAAAAACAACTTTCCATAGGTATTTTTTCTCTATGCAGAAATATGCTTGAAATGCAAAAAGAAAGCTAAAACAATAAACGGTCATACTGAAACTGCCAGTTAAGCCAGACCCAGGATTGCCCTACCCCTTTGTAGGGTGGATTGTACCCTACACACCTGCAGAGTTTCAGCCTCCTAGCTTTTTCCCTCTTGGAGAAAAACAACTTTCCACAGGTATTTTTTCTCTATGCAGAAACATGCTTGAAATGCATAGGGAAGCTAAAAACAATAAACGGTCATACTGAAACTGGCAGTTAAGCCAGAACCAGGATTGCCCTACCCCTTTGTAGGGTGGATTGTACCCTACACACCTGCAGAGTTTCAGCCTCCTAGCTTTTTCCCTCTTGGAGAAAAACAACTTTCCATAGGTGTTTTTTCTCTATGCAAAAACATGCTTGAAATGCATAGGGAAAGCTAAAAACAATAAACGGTCATTTGGAAACTGGCAGTTAAGCCAGAACCAGGATTGCCCTACCCCTTTGTAGGGTGGATTGTACCCTACACACCTGCAGAGTTTCAGCCTCCTAGCTTTTTCCCTCTTGGAGAAAAACAACTTTCCACAGGTATTTTTTCTCTATGCAGAAACATGCTTGAAATGCATAGGGAAAGCTAAAAACAATAAACGGTCATACTGAAACTGGCAGTTAAGCCAGAACCAGGATTGCCCTACCCCTTTGTAGGGTGGATTGTACCCTACACACCTGCAGAGTTTCAGCCTCCTAGCTTTTTCCCTCTTGGAGAAAAACAACTTTCCATAGGTATTTTTTCTCTATGCAAAAACATGCTTGAAATGCATAGGAAAGCTAAAAACAATAAACGGTCATTTGGAAACTGGCAGTTAAGCCAGAACCAGGATTGCCCTACCCCTTTGTAGGGTGGATTGTACCCTACACACCTGCAGAGTTTCAGCCTCCTAGCTTTTTCCCTCTTGGAGAAAACAACTTTCCATAGGTATTTTTTCTCTATGCAGAAACATGCTTGAAATGCAAAAAGAAAGCTAAAAACAATAAACGGTCATACTGAAACTGGCAGTTAAGCCAGAACCAGGATTGCCCTACCCCTTTGTAGGGTGGATTGTACCCTACACACCTGCAGAGTTTCAGCCTCCTAGCTTTTTCCCTCTTGGAGAAAAACAACTTTCCATAGGTATTTTTTCTCTATGCAGAAACATGCTTGAAATGCATAGGAAAGCTAAAAACAATAAACGGTCATACTGAAACTGGCAGTTAAGCCAGAACCAGGATTGCCCTACCCCTTTGTAGGGTGGATTGTACCCTACACACCTGCAGAGTTTCAGCCTCCTAGCTTTTTCCCTCTTGGAGAAAAACAACTTTCCATAGGTATTTTTTCTCTATGCAGAAACATGCTTGAAATGCAAAAATAAGCACACACACACACACAGTCACTTCCTCATTCATACCTGCATTCACTCACACATCGCTCTCACTCTCTCGATCTCACACACACTCACACACACACACACACACACACACACACACACACACACACACACACACACACACACACACACACACACACACACACAGTCTCTTCTGATTTCATGCAGGTATTCACTCACACAAGATTGTTCTCACTCTCTCTCCATCTCTCTCACCCAGTCTCTTTTGCATTCATGCATGCATTCACTCAAACATCGCTCTCACTCTCCCAATCTCTCTCACACAGTCACTTCCTCATTCATACCTGCACTCACTCACACATTGC
>NW_025051532.1:0-10545 GCF_019279795.1 Protopterus annectens | reverse complement strand
AGTTTTTTTCCCCCCCAAAAGGCTTTTCTCCTAAATTTTTCCCCCCCCCACCATTTAAAGCTGGCTTTTTTTCCCCCCCCCACTTCATATTGCAGTTCCTCTTTGTGTTACACTAACTGACCTTTAATTTCTTTATAAACAGGCTTACATTTCTCTAACTGTTAGATCATTGTCATAGAACTTGCATCTACTCTTAATACTATGCCTAATTTGGTATAATTATTGAAACTGTATTTGTTTTTGTATTATTTTTAATGTCTGTAAAACTATTATTCTTAAAATGTTTTGAAATACTTTGGAGCTTTTCTCCCCATCCTCCACTGAAAATGAGCTCCTACCAATTTGGACTTTCCCGGTAATCAAATGTCAATAAATAAACACTGAGCAAAAACAGCCTATGAATTGCTAAAACATTTTGTGCTATAGTCTTGAGTTTGATCCCCTTAATGTACATTTACAAAAGTTGTAAACTGTATGATGCTGAGCAGCTTATTTAATCAGGCATTGCTTTCTGGTCATCTAACAACAGTTAAAAATCAGTGATTGTATTTACAATACTGCAAAGCAGGCACTCCAAGGCTAGATGATGCACCCATCTGGGACATGGGACTGATAAAGTTGTTGGATACAGCCACCACATTTCCTTTGTAATGAACAAAGAAAGACATTCATGCACACATTCTCTGTAAACAGGCAAGTTTCAAATCCTTACTTCCAGGATTATCTACATGCCTCTATATTGCAGAATCAAACTTTTAAAAGTTCCAGTGTCATATGTTTGACACCATATGATCGAACTTTTAAAAGTTTGAAAATGTAATAAAAAAAATAAACTAAAGAAAAAATCTAACTGAATAGTTTCAGCAGGGGGGCAAGCCTCCCCGCACCCACCACACACACCACTCTTTAAATATACCAACTCCGAGATTGCACTACAGTGCAGAAAAGGGAAATCTTCCCATTCTGCACTGTATGGAGATATTCGTTGAAACGTTCAAACTTTTAAAAGTTCGATCATATGGTGTCGACCATATGACGTTTGAACTTTTAAAAGTTTGACAATGTGATATAGACCCTATCTACATATGCTACATTTAAAAATGTACAGATAAATCAGTTCAGTCTTCCCAAAGCAAATCAACTAAGATTTCTCATGCATTTTTGTAATGACAATTCTAAAAAAACAGGAAAGAATATACCCTACTCCTTGGGAAGTTGGTACCCCATCCTTCACCTCCAATGCCCCTGACACTGTAGAAGGCACGTTACAGTCAAATACATTCTAGTGGAATATTTACTTATGCATGTCCCTTGTCTCCAGCGAAATTTAAAGGCAAACACTGAAGGCCATACTCCCAGTGGTGTTTGTGTTTCCTCTCCACATTTTACATACAAAGCAATATTCAAAGCAATTTTCATTTTCATATTTATTCTCAACAAAAATGTCCCACAGATGACAAGAAAAGCTTCTTATTAGTTTTCATCAGTCTCTATCTCCCTTCCTGAAATAAAATGACAGCATTGTGGCACCATCATAGTAAGGAAGGAGGTAGGATTTTGGACAGCTAGTGGTGGAAGAAGTTACGAGGGACATAATGAGCACATGGAAAGATGGTGCCACTGTCTGGATGAGTAAGGTGGAACCTGGGAATGGACAGTGGTTTGAAAAAGACAGAAAACATGTAAGGAGAGAGAAAGTAACAAAAAGAAAGCTTATGAAATGATCTAAAGAAATGTTAATGTCTTAATACAATCAATGAGCTACATAAATGTTTGAGTCCTTCTTATGGAAACTTTGATGAAATAATGGGAAAATATGGAAAGTTGTAAAAAACAATAACAAGTATAAAGATAAAAAGTATGAAAGTATTCCTATGGTAACTACTAAAATATCTGCAATGTTTATTGACTCATTGTCACCCAGTGCCATGCTACAAAAATAACTAGCAAGTATCAGACAAGCACTACTGTTAGATGCTCTCACAGGGCAGGCCTTTCCAACCACTGCCTTTTATACCATCCCTAAAAGGCTGCAATACTTGCTTAGAAGTAGCACCACTGGCTTTTTTGTCACTGTTAAGCTCTCTTACCAGTGATCCTGAACTCACATGGAACATCTCACTCTTCCTGCTGTGAGCACTCTTTGCAGTATGCCATTACTAGTTCATACTTCTGATTTTGAACTACATGGGGATTAGTTTTCTTAGTGGTAACTGGAATGGTGGCTGCCTGTAAGATTAAGAGAATATAGCATTACATGCCCATACATGCTCATTAGCATAAGGCCTCTGACTTCATTCCACTTTATATCACATACACTGGATTTTTTGCTCTTTTTTAATCCATTATTAGCAATATATAGCTCTGTTATGATCAATAGGATTTGCACAGACATCTCTGCAAAGGTCATTCATTTTTTCTCTTTGTGGGTATTAGCATTACCATTTTACTTTCCAATTTCCTATAGGATTTTGTGATTCCAAAACTGCTTTCTGTCTTTCCTTTGTATTTCTCAATATATCTTTAATTCCAAGATGTGCAGAGATTTTTGTTTTGTACCTACAAATAATATAACCCCACTGCCCTTTGCTGTTAGAAATGCAGTAACACAAATTCTGAACAGTTTCTCATAGAGCTGCTACATTAAGTAGTTTAAGTGTGTGTTAGGGGAATTGTTTGCACACATGCACACTTAAAAAAATCCAAGAAACAATGACTGTAGTGAGGGCAAAAACCAGAGAGAGATGCAGTCTGAAAACTAGACTGATATATAAGAATACATGTGTAATTATGAAGCTAAACAATTAGAAACATCAGATAAAGTAGGAAAAATCTCAATTTTGTGTAAAAATACTGTACTTTAGAGCAACCAGCGGGGTCTATTCTGTGAGACCAGAAACTTTCATAGTTGGAAAGAAATGGAGTTTTCATATAGAGTGGTGCATTGTGGGAACTTTGGATGCTGTTTATCAGTATGTGACAGTTTAGTGTTTAAAGTGCTTGTAATGACAGAGGAGTCTGTCCTTTTCCTTCCTGTAGCCAAAGTTCTAGAATATCAGTCCATCAGATGTTATTACTTATATCAAATGACCTTTTAGAGTGCCATCTGAGACAGACTATCCATGGGATACTTTTTTCTAGTGCCCTCTTACATAAGGTTACATACATCTGGGTTTCCCCGGACACGTCCTCTTTTTTGGGCTCCTGTCCGGGCGTTTGTTGAAAATTCTGCGATTTATCCAGGGTTTTAAAACCCGGACAAATCGCAGATTTTTCAAAAAACAGACATCCCTATTTCGGAGTCTTTCCTCCGCTTTGTCTTTTTTTTTAATTGGCTCATATACCGGTATACGAGCCAATCAAAAAGCGGAGCTCTGTTCAATGCGGAACTGCTTGATGTTCAGCATTGAACAGAAGAGGGTCCGCTGTGTGAGGTTTTGATTGGCTTGTATACCGGTATATGAGTCAATCAAAAAGCAGAGCTCTGTTCAATGCAGAACAGCTTGATGTTCCACATTGAACAGAAGAGGGTCCGCTGTGCGAGGTTTTAATTGGCTCATATACCAGCATACGAGCCAATCAAAAACCCCCAAACACGGAGCTACTTGTCTTTAATTCTGAAATGCATTGCTCTTCAGCCCTAACAGAACGAAATAATATGTGCTGGTACCAGCACATATGTTTTCGTCCTCTTTTACATACAACCAAATGGCTCTTAAAAAAAAAAAACACAAATCCTTGCAACCGTCAAGATATTGCCACATTTGGTTTATGCTAGGACTCCAACATTTGAGCTATGGACCATGCACACCCCAATGGTCAATTATTCTTAAACCCTCCTTGAATGCAATTCTATCTACAAGAAAATGAACTAATTGTAATACTATAGTGTTACATCCTTGAACATTAATTTCCAGGACAGCCTCATCAAAGACCCAGAAAAGCATTGGAAGCAAGGCAATGATGGTTAAATATGACCGAATTGAAAATGACCAAGAGAAAGACCAGCTAATAATAGGATTATTCAGATAACTGTCATATCCTAATCTGAAAGGTTCTCAGGGGTAAAATGTGGGTAGAATCCTAAATAGCATTCCGTAAAGATGAGAGGGTAGCAGCAGCAGCGAGAAACACAACAAAGGACTGCAAAACAAACTGACCTGAAGCATGTCCTTAAAAGATACCTGCTTCTTGGCTATAGGTTAGTGGTAAATATATACACTGATGACTAAGTGGCTTCAGAGGTCCACAGCAGACATAGTTTTGAGGTACGCAGAAAATTTGGCCGTCCTCCTTTAAAAAAATACAACCCCCACACACACACACACACACACACACACTACAGCAATGAGATCCACTTCCACTCCAACTGCACTGGTAAAAGGCAGATTAACATTTTGGTGGTACATATCAAGGCAATAGACATGGTCATGTGAAAAAGAGTCTGTTTAGATACAAAAGCACTCCCTCTCTGTCCCTGCAGCAAGTAAGATAAATATTTGATTTTGTTTTCTCTCTCTCTCTCTGAATGTGTGCACTCTTCAAACACATAATCACAAACAGAGGTAACCACAATTAGAACATGGAGAACACATCCTCAGTCACGGACTTCTGGAAAGAATGTAGGATTATGCATGGACTGGCTGAAGTAAATCTCTGAAGTGACAGAGAGATTTGCCTGGAGGGACACCCAAGCTCTTCCTGAAAAATAAAGAAAGAAAACAAACAACATTTCTGTAAAAAGTCTGTCCTCATGATCAAACTGCATGGGAGCCAGGAGAGAGACAACTGTAGTACATCATGACCAATCAGGATAAATAAAAAGGCTTCAGACTTCAGTCTCTTACCTCTACCCTTTAACTAATTTGTACCTATGTATGTTTGCTAGATTAGTTTTGTGTGTTGCATTGTGTCACTGAAGCATACAGTGGTTGAAAGGCAGCTTACACACAGCACTTTTGTTTCAGTGTAATTTAATCATGATACTAAATTCATGATATCCAGTGCTGTGGTTAATCAGTTTAAATATGAAAATATTATTTTAACCAATAAGAGAGGAAAAATGCTTTATGTGCTCAGCTGACAAGATATTTTAAACATTCAAATTTCCTTTGACTCTCTAATAGGGAATTGTTGTCCAACATACCAGCATCCAAGAATGTAACTCTTCATTAATTGACAATCAGTACATGCTAATGAGTTAACATTTAGTAAATAAATGAGAACCTACCTGTCCCAACAATTCCTTATTACTCCACAGGCAATGACAACCACACAGATTTATTGCAGTCGGATGTATGTAAAAAAAAATCACCATACGGGAAGTTTTCTAGCTGAAGGGAGAAATAATTAATGTTAACTGATGCTCAGTACCTAAGTGGGCAAAGTCCCTTTGTTTGTTGGTTCTGAGGCAGTGACAACCATATGGAATGCTGGAGGTCCTGGGTTCAAGTCCCAGAAAGTGTTTTAATTTCATGTTCCATATAAATAGACAGTTTTGTCCAAGTGGAATGCCATAAAAGGAAGTTGACCAAAGCCTGAGGATAAAGTTAATTAACTACCTGAGTGTTCCTGTTCCAAATTACCATAGTTTGTGTTTGCAAGCCTAGCTATTTTATCATTTTATTTATTTAACATTTATTTATTTAATGTAATATTATGCATATTTAATTAATGTTGCTTTGGTGTTTTTTCTTCAATTACAATATTTATTTTTCTTGCTGTTAGTATTGGATGGTTCCATGTGATTATCTCTTTACTTTCTGTCTGCTTGTATACCTTAGTATTTTATAACCTTATGTCTCTCAGTACACAGACACTTAACTATCAGCAAGGGACATGTTCTTAAGATACTCTCAAAGACCAGGAACACCTCCTCCATTGGAACAGACAACATTCTGGATTACTTAATAAAATGCTAAACATGTACTTGCCTTATATGGTAAGATGGATAGCCACCTGGCTTAAGGGGTTCCAGTGGGATATGTCTGGGCCTCCTTCTGTTTGGCATCTATTTTTCAGACCTCTAAATTGATAACAGTGATCTCTGGTAAGTACGGTTTGCTGATGACTGAAAGTTGTGTCTATCCATCCATCCTCAACCCTTTTTTCCCATTTTGTGCCATTGTCAAATCCCATTTGGATACATACACTCTCCAAAAAGTAAATAAATAATAAAGTCAGTTTCTGGTGCTTAGAAAAAGGGCTCAAACTAAACACCTAGAAATATAGCATCATACCCTTCAGGAAGTAGAAATACTTGGCATCCTACTGCATTGAAAATACCCCAATTCCATACAAATTGGTGATCAAAGATCTAGGTACCTAGGCTGATACCTTCCTCTCCTTTAACCATCATTTGGTGACAGTAGTTATGAAATCCTTCTGCATTTTGCAACTGATTTCCAAAGGCATCTCTTATAAAACTAAGGAACTCATTGTTACCCTGTATTCCACCCTATTCAGACTTATTAGAAAATACAATGTACTCTTTGGCATGTATCTGTCCAGCTACATTAAAAACATGAAAAAGAGCAAAGATGTGTAACACAAAAAAGATCTCTGTGCTCAGAAACTATAGTTAGCAGGACAGACTGGCGTTCTTATCCTTGTATTCAGTGTTCAGGGTTCTGAGGGGAAACTTATGCCTAGCTTACTGTGCCCTCAAGTATCTTGTACTACTCAACCTCTTTTTCCTTCACAGATACAATTGTGCAACAAATACCAGAAACAGAGTTATCAACTTTCATCATGGAATAAATAAAACTGGGTAGGGAGAAAGCTTCATCACCCAAACCTTCCCCAATCTCTGGAACAGGCTCTTGCATGTATTTTAAGCAATGTGATTCCATGTCATCCTTCAAACATAGGTTGAACAGGTGGATGGGTACCTTTAAATTTACCCCTGGACTAACAGGTACTACCCAAATCACAAAAGGTGGTAGAGCCTAAAGGTACATGTTGGCAAGGTACACATGGCCTCTGGTCAAACTTGTTTCATATTTCCTAATATCCTGTGATCAGTAGGTGTAGTTATTTCAATTATTGATGCTACTTTTGTCCTGCAACATCTGCTTGTAACTCTTCTACTTTCATAACTATCGGCACTGAATGATTACATCCAAGTGCGCTGGAAACATAGGGCAAGGAGGGATGCCCCTCCATATTAAATAAAATCATGAACTGTGCTCCCACCAGAGTCCTGGCTCAGATTGTTTGTTTGTTTGTTTATTTTTATTAAGAATGCTGTGTCTGTGTCACAATAGGGACATCAGATTATTTTCCTCCAAGAAAGAAACTGTGTGTGTGTGTTTGTGTGTGTGTTCAGATGTTTGTGAGTGTTCTCAAGAGCATGTATGCAAGTGTTCGCAAATGACTGTGTATATGTAAATGAACATGACTGCATGGGTATATGCGAGTGTGTATGAATGTGTGCATGCAAGTGTGCATGAGTACATGTGTACGTGAGTATGTGTGTGCATGCATGTGTGTGTAGAGGGACATCACACTCTTTTCCTCTAAGAAAGAAAAAGTGTGTGTGTGTGTGTGTGTGTGTGTGTGTGTGTGTGTGTGTGTGTGTGTGTGTGTGTGTGTGTGTGTGTGTGTGTGTGTCTGGTTGTCTGCGAGTGTTCACGGATGTGTGTATGCAAGCATATGCATGTGAGTATGTATACGTGAGCATGCATCATTGCATGGGTATAAGTGAGTGTGCATGAGTACATGTGTATGTGAGCGTGTGTTTGGGCTTGCATACGAGTGTTTAGAGGGACTCCTAGCTCTCAACTGTCCAGATTTTCACAGAATGTCCTGCTTTCTGACTCATATTTGTGGTCTATTCCTCATAAAGTTTGTGATTTGCTAGCAAATCACTGAGGACTGAATTCATAAATAATGACATACATTTGAGTTTCAGACAATGCATGCTAACACAAATCTTGTTAATCTAGCAACTTTCTAAGTTTATAAGAGCAATATTTAAAATCTGACCCTATTTTTAGGCTTTTGTTCCCCATTATTTTAGGCTTAGTCCAGCTTTCTTACACTAAGAGACTGAGAGATATTCAGACTCCTACATAAGGGAGGTTGCTCCAGAGAACATGATTTTTTTTTACTTTTAAAGCATGTTTTAGAGGCATGCCTCTCAACTTCTTAGTCCAAGAAATCTGGACAAAATCTAAAGTAATGAGGGGACAAAGGATGAAAAATATGGACAGATTTTAAATATTGTTCTTATAAGCTTAGAAAGTTGGTAGAATAGCAGGATTTGTGTTAGCATGTATTTTATAAAGGATACAAAGTCTGAAACTCAAATGTATGTCTTTATTTAGTGAATTCAGTACCAGAAAACATGCACATTTTATGAGGGAAAGACCAAAAATGTGAGTCAGAAATCTGGACATTCTGTGAAAATCTGGACAGTTGAGAGGTATGCTTTGAATACGTATATACATATATATATATATATATATATATATATATATATATATATATATATATATATATATATATATATATATATATATATATATATATATGTTAGAATGATGAAAGTTCTCTCTCTACATGCAGTTTTGTTATACCTGTGCTGCAAATCCATAGCAGTTTAACTCCTCTGAAAATGGCATGTAGACAGATATCTTTCATCATTCTAACGTACATCCTTTGCAGCTATTCGTGGAAAATATTAAGTATTCATTTTATTGCAATATTCCTTTTTTACAGTTAAAAGCTGGCAGTGTAAAACTCAGCAAATACAACTCAACAGATGTATTTCTGTACAAATTTATTCTACCATAAAACCAGCTGTTTTTCTTTTGTGAAGCAGCTACTTCAAGTGATTATAATATACCAGTGCATGAGAGGTATGGCGGTTTTGAACACACAGAAACAATATTCTGGAGTGTTTAGTGCTGCTCAGTTAACAAGCTTTTATCTGAGTAATTGTCAATAAATATTTTCTTAAATCTCAACGATCATTACTCACAATTCTTAGCTAGTAGAAGTTCCTCACTGGTTTGCTTTATTTTATATAAATGTATGTTTGCTTATGTCTTAAGTGAAGCCTTTGCCACCACTGCAGACTGGTAATTTGCCTCAGATGCAGGTGAGAGACTCTGCTGTGGCCAAGCTAGTTCATCAGACCACTCTTTTTTTTCCCTCAGATCCTTCTGATGTACCAAATACAGCCACTGCAGACTGGGTGGTTAGCTATTTCCTCTGCAGCTGTTGGAGTTCCCTTAGTGGACAAGGGAGAGCTACTTTTGTTGCTGTTGTGACAAGGCAGGGAAGCTGCCCCTGCTTAACTAGGATGTTGTGCCTATCCCTGTGAAAGTTATTGTTGCCTTGGAGGAACATGATGGATACATTTTTTTCCCTCTCAGAATTCTGATTCAGACCCAGAGGACAGCATGTTACCTGAATCTCCCTATCAGTGATGTTCTTTCTGCTAGACCAGGGTTTTCCAACCTTTTGGCTTGCCGGGGCCACATTGAGTGAAAAGAAATTGTCTTGGGGCTGCATATAAAATATATCATATAGTTAACTCTTTTACTGTCACAGGAGACCAAAGTCAATTCCTGGCTGTTCTGTAGGTGCATTCGAACAATGAATAAATGTAATAAATGCCTTAAAATTCTAATTCTCATGTGAAGGACAGCCCCCCGACACACACACAGCCCATGGATCCCTGCAGTGCCCCAAAGATGATTAACCATGTAGTGGCGAATAATCTTAGGTGTCCCACCTTGGTGGTGATGTGGAGAGATGCTTAAACTCTCTCCTCATGTCTTTGAAGAAGACAAGATCCTGACAAGAGCAGCATTTTATATTCACAATTAATGATGCTTAAATACAGTGATAAAATAGATGGTTTCAGTATTTGGTTAGTAAATTGGTGTCATTCAAATGGATCCATTGTGTCTCTGTGGGTCAAAATGTTCAGCGGACTTTTGACAAGTATAGCCTGCATGTCTAACTCCTCATTTTTCATGTACTGGCTAAAAATCTTGTTAACTCCATAGTGTCTGTTTTAGGCCAAATTCACCTGATAAACATCCCAACATAACAAATTCCAGTGCTGACAATATCTAGGTAGCATTGCTGAATGCCAGAAGCGTCAGTAGCAGAATGCCTAAACTTGAAGCCAGACTTGTTAAGCAGGATATTATCCAGTGATAACAGGTGCCCATGCTAAGCTCATCCATGCTGCACACTCCTGTTTCTATTTACTATGTCCATGTTATTGTGCCTCTTTTCTTAAAACTTGTATCAGACCGACATAGTTTACATACTTATTCTTTAAATTCTACATTTTAATAATTTCTAACAAGCATCCCACAAAATACAGCTAGGAACAGAAATAATAGCCACTGAAATGGCAGTTCACATTTAATTAAAAAAAATCATGAAAGCCTCCTAGGTATATAAAATCGCCTACAGCAGAACATCTGTGCATATTAGTAATCAGTATCTCTAAGTTAGCTTGTGTAGCATGCTTTACTATGCTCCTGTTACTTTTACCCGAGAAATGATCTACAGAATCTGCCA
>NW_025051531.1:0-12397 GCF_019279795.1 Protopterus annectens | reverse complement strand
GGAATGATTGCAGTCCATCAGACCAGGGCTCTGTCCCTTCATACTGCCCAGCTAGTAGTCCCTTACGGAACACTACCAGAGTGTGTCACCATGTTATTAGTTATGAGGAATCTGCTGAGTACACCACCTGACACCCCTTTCTTTTTATGTACAGTTCTGCAACAGGTGCAGCAGGTGTTATAAATGGAAAGTGGGTGCAGTCTATTGCACCGAGGATGCAGAGGAAATTGGCTATAGCACAGAATTGTTGCATGTCAGTTCTATAATCCATGACTGTTGCTGGGAAGTGGATGTAATCATCCACCTTGGTGCACATTGCTGCCAGGAAATACAAGAGAATTTGAATGACAGCTGCCTGGGATACTCCTACAGCATCTCCTCTATGCTGCTGAAATGTTTCAGAGCCCAGCAGTATACTTAAACTCAGAAAAACTGTTGATCTGATGTTGTCAATCTTCATTCATTCTTGACTGATGGGTTTGGTTTTGACCTCTCGGAACTGACTCGGTGTTAACATAGCTTGCGCCATCCAAAGAACTCTTGAGCTAAGGCTGTATCCATAATGCCTCTCTTCCCATTACCTCAGATCTCGTTTGCTGTGTAGAAATTTAGACATGTCAGCCGATGCTCTCAGCTAAGTGCTTTAACATTTCTATTTTTTTCATAGTCATTTCTCTAAACCTTTGTTTAAAACTTTTATTTGTTAGTTTCCACCACTTTGTTTTTGAGTGAGTGTCTGTATTTCTGATTACTTCTACTCCCCCTTTTTATTTTTATTTATTTTATTTTATTTTACATTTGTTGACCGGGCTAGTCTGGCTGGATACATGTCCATTTTCAGCAGAGGCCGATTGGAGAAAACTCCACTATATACTAAGTACATTACATAATAAAATTTACTACTCTAAGTTAAAAGCTAAGATCAGATCTTACAAAAAAGGAAAGATAATTTAAAAGGAACAAGTTTACAATAAGCAGTTCATTAAATATACACAATTGTACAAAAAGTACATACTTAATCTCAAAACAGTGAAAGAAACAAACTGAGGAGGGTAGAGAAAAGAGTGAGGAAACAGGGTAAGAGAAATGGTTAGTCAGGTGTATTGCAGGAACACAGCCAATGATTTTGGAAGTAGTGTTTAAGTTTTGTTTGAAAAGTGGCAGGGATGTGGTCAGAGTTATGTCACTAGGTAGGAGATTCCAACTTTTACCTATTGTGTTAGTGAATAAAGAAACACCTGCTGTGTTGTTTGCCTTTATAGATTTTGTCATGAGATTACAAGAGCAAGTGAGTTGAGATTGTTGTAAGGGATTAGAAGTTGAGAGAGTATTGGGGTGTTGTCAGGTAGGTATAAAATGTTGTGGGCAATAGTGAGTTGAGGAATTATAAGGTAGTTTTGAAATTCTAGCCAGCCTAGTTGTTTTAGATTTAGACAATGGTGGGTCCTAAATGGGTTACTAGTGGGCGAGCTATGTTGTTATAGCAGGTTGTAAGTTTGTTGAGGTTGCTTTTCTTAAGGTTTGTATAAATAGGGGGATAGGAGAGTTGATAAAAGATGAGATTGTGCAATTTTGATTCTAGTTGCTGGGGTTAGAAAAGGTTTGATGCATAAAGGGATCCTATTTTTCTGTTAACTAATTTGATGTTGTTGTTAATGTGCTGATCAAGGAGATTATTGTCAATGGTTATTCCTAAAAGCTTTGTAGTGAGATCAGGTGAGATGAGAGTACCGTATTTGAGGAAATGGTAAAGTTTAAAGGGGGACAGTGGTGGGGAGAAGAGGAGGAGTTTTGTTTTTGGCATTTAGAAGGAGAAACCGTTTAGAAACCATGTTTCTGGAATTAAAGGTATTTTGGGTCAGTGAGATCAGTTCTGTAGGGGATGGTGCCGAGCAGATAAGGGTAGAATCATCTGCATTGTATGCAGGTTGCTTGTGGGATTGCAGTCTGTAGATCGTTAATAGAGAGAACAGAACTGGACCAAGAATCGAGCCCTGGGGAACTCCGATCGAAATGGGCAAGAGTGATGAGATATGGTTTTCCCATAATACTGCTTGTTGTCTGTTGTTAAGATAAGATTTAAACCACTTAATGGAATTTGTCACAGAGAGAGATTCAAGAATATTGATTAAGAGAGTGGTTGACCATATCAAAGCTTTAGAGATCAATGAAGAGAGCGAAGAGAGTATTGTTGTTTGATTTTTGTTGATAGTATCTACAAAGGAAAGAACTTTACTGTTGAGGTCTAAAGCCATGCTGACAGTTTGCTATTATGTTGTGTAGAGGATAGTGCACAAGTTGCTGATGAATACATTTTACCTTACAGTAACTGTCATTACCATTGTTGGTAATATGCCTCCTCCCTCTATTTATTACCATTGGTAGTCTCACATACCATTGTTGGTATCCTCTTTCTCCCTTTACCCATTTGGGTATTCTCTTTATGCCATTGTTGGTGTATCTGTAAAAAATCCTCTATTTTCCTTCCTCTTTTTGTGTGAGACACCTGGTAAGAGGACATGCAAGAGGAAGCACCTAGATTCTCCTGAAGAATCTTTCACTGAAGGCACAAATTACGATGGAGGGGAAAGGTCCCCAACTTCAGAGACATCCTAGAAGTATTGAAACAGAGGGGTGACTGGAAGCCCTGAAAACCCATCTGTGTTTTTGCAAGTTTTTCTTGCCCGTCCTTATACTTCTTGGGTGACTTAGTTAAGTTAATTGTTCGAGAGTGAAAGGCTCCTGACTCCATAGAACCTATTTCCTGGACACCGGAAAAGATTATTTCAGCTCCAGAATATCAGCCTCATTGGTTTAAGGGTCAAGCAGTGAATGCCATGGTGGTGGTGATGGCCACCAAAAAGGAATTCTCAGAGTTCAACTATCCATCCTCCCAACCGAGAGTCTCGGACAATGGATAGATTTGTGAAGAACGTTTTTGCTTCAATGACCTTCACTATTCAGTCCTTGAATTTCTTGGCACACTTTACTAGACTCCAGTGGGGTCTGATAACTGAGCTTTCAGACACCCTTGCAGGACCTGTATCTGACTAGGTCCGAGATAAAGTTGCCTCTCAGCTTGGCACCCTGGAGTCCATCTCAAATTTGTCCATGTAGCTTATTGCTCATACAGCTGAAGGGATGTCTAGACCAGTGGGTACAGGCGTTGCCATCAGGCGTCATGCCTGGATGCACTTCCTTCATCAGTGCTCCTGTTGACTGTACTTCCTTGTTTGGCTCAAAAGTCAGAGACACACTAGTCAGGTGTGAAAAAGATGGAAAGACCCCTTCTGCTGTAATCATTCTTTTTTCCACTCTACAGTGACCTTACTCCTGTAATCAGAGAAGTGGGAAAAGGTGATTCAAGAAGACCCAAGGGCATTTTTGGGACACATGGTGACTTTTCCTCCCGGGGCACAGGGGGAATTTTTCTGGAAGATGCCCCCCCCCCCCACACACACACACACACACACACACACACACACCGTGGTAGAGGGGGTCCTTGTAACCAGGGCTCCAGAGATTTCTTTCCTGAACACCTCTATCAGTGCTCCTGAATGGAGGCCCAATTGCTTACCTCTGGAAGCAGCTGGAGGAAGATTCTCTCTGCACCATTCAGCCTGGCTTTCAATAACCTCAGACACCTGGATGCAGAAAATATTACCAGTGGTTACCACATTCTCTTCCATCTTTTCCCAAAATTACAAAAGTGAATCCCCTATGTTCCATCCAGTCAGGGGGATCGAGCAGCAGAAGAGATCCAAAAGCTACTCCAAAAAAGTCATCTAAGTAGTCCCACCAGACCAAATGCGGATATGGATTCTACTCAAGATTCCTTTTAGTGCCAAAAAAGACAGTGGACTGGAGACATGTCTTGCAACTCAGCCTGTTAAATAAATTTGTGCAACAGTGAAAATTCAGTATGGTCACGGTTCAGTCAATCCTTCCCTTTCTAGAAAAGGATGATTGGATGTGCTCTGTAGATCTTCAGGACACGTATTACCACATTAAAATGGACAAACACTCCAGAAAGATATCTGCGCTTCTGGCTAGCAGACACTCATTACTAATTTTGAGCACTGCCCTTCGGTCTCACGGCAGCCCCCAGGGTGTTTACCAAATGCATGGCAGTCATAGCAGCTCATTTGAGACTGCAGGAATTCCAGCTATTTCTACATCTAGATGACTGGCTCCTCACCGCTCCCTCCAGGCATCTACTGCTTTACATCATAGACTTTGTTCTACGTCTTACCAAAACACTAGGCATTTCAGTCAAATAAAAGTCACAATTGACTTCCACGCAGAATCTAGAATTAATCAGAGAAAGGTTAAATACAGTATCCTGTGTAGCCTCCTTTCCTCTCCACAGACTGTTGAAACTAATATCACAAATTCAAGTAATCATTTCCCAAAACAAAATTCCTGCTTGTCTGGTACTACAAGCACTGGGAATCATGGCAGCAATGATAACATTAGTTCCCCTAGTGAGTTATCACATGAGGCTGCTTCAATGGCTCTTGGCATCACAATGGTCACTTCTAACACACCCCATGTCCCACCCAGTCTTGATAACAAATCACTGCAAAAATGATTCATCTTGGTGGATGAAGCCAGAAGAGATTCTATGGGGACATCTCTTTTCCCTCTGTCCACGGCCGTAGTGACCACGGACGCTTCCCAGATTTGGGGGGGGGGGCATTTTCTGGGAAAGACTGTTCAAGGCACTTGGTCCCTACAAAAGGCCAATTTGCACATAAGCATCCAAGAATTTAGGGCACTGCTTTTAGAGTTGCAAGCATTCTAGGCTGTTCTCCCTTAAGGGCAATTGCAGTCCAATCAGACAACATTTCTGTAGTCTGGTATATCAACAAACAGGGGGAACCATGTCCTACCCTCTATGTTGGGAAGCTCTAAGAATTTGGCAATAGGCAATTGCTTCCAACCACTTTCTGATAGCAATGCATATCCAGGGAACTCCGTGATTGCAGACAAACTGAGCAGATGTATCCTCATGCCTCACAAGTGGTCTCTCAATCCCAGCGTAGTGATGAAAATCTTCCGTTGATGGTTTCAGCCTTGCTGTAATCTGTTCACTTCTCCTATAAACCACAAATGCAGCAGCTACTTTTCCCTAATCCCCCTTCATGGGGAGTCCATGAGAGATGCTCTTTTTCTCGACTGGCCCTCTGGACTTTGATATGACTTCCCCAAATGCTTTGATCCCCCAATTTTTGAGGAAAGCTCAATGGCTGAGAAGCAAGGTGATTCTCATTGCACCTTACTGGCCCCATCAAGTCCGGTTCCCCTTTCTTTGGCCTCATCTGGTTTACTGCCCATGGACTCTGGACCCAGCTCCGGACCTACTGTCTCACCCTCGGTCTGGTGCATTCCAGTCTTCAAAATCTCAAACTAACTGCTTGGTTTCTCCAATTCCAGTAAATTGTTGGGCAGAATAACTTGTCCTCTTCAGTGCAAAAGATACTTCTGGCTTCCCATAAACCATCCACCAGGAAGCTTTATCTAAGCAAATGGGAATGATTTTCACTTTGGGCATGTACAAATTGCATAGATCCTTTCTTGGCATCAGTTGATAAGATCCTGGAATATTTATCTACCTTATTTGAAATGGGGGTGCCTACATCTACAATTAAGGTTCATTTGGCTGCCATTTCATATTTTCCTAACGGTTTGGATGACACTTCCTTGATGTTTCATTGTCTATGCAAAATTTTTCTTAAAGGTGCTCTGCATTTAAAACCCATTTTTCAAAGACCCTGTAGAGACATGGGATTTGACCTTAGTCTTACAATGTCTGGTTTGACAGCCCTTTGAGCCAGCAGCTACTAGTGACCTCAGGTTTTTTTCTTGGATAACATGGCTATTACGTCTGCTATGATAATTTCAGAGTTACAGGCTTTGTGTGAATCATCCCTATATCATTTTTCACAAAGAAAGAGGATCACTCAGAACCAATCACACCTTCCTTCGCAAGGTGGTATCAGAGTCTAATATCAACCAGTCCATAGACTCAGACTTTCCAGTTTTCTTCCCAGTGTCTGGAGGCTTACTATATCTCTATTGATCATCTCCATCAAAATTCTTTCCATGGCTTTATGTACAAGACTAGTGAGGGTTATGGGTCTGTAGATGGCCCACCTTTGCACAGAGGGATGACTGTTGCCTTTCTCCATTTATAGGTTCATAGGTAGGTACTAGGCTATTGGCCCAAGGGCCTAAGTAAGCCTAGCCAACAAAGTTCCGTGGCTTACGCCACCCAAGAAAGTTATTTTCCTGTGCCCCTGTCGAGCAGAGCCACAGAAGTGATCCCTGGAGTGTATTTCCCATCCACTCATCAAGATTTTTCTTGAGTACTAATGAAATTTTCTTGACATAGATGGGTAGCTTGTTCCAGAGTATGGGAAGTCTCTGGGACAGGAATCTATCCCTCCAGCATGTCCTGTTTATTGTGGTGTCAAGGTTTAGGTCCCTAGAGCCTGTAGCTCGGAGGTATTGGGATTTCTTTAGGTGTAGCATGTCCAACAGCTCTGGGTTTGATATAGCTTTATATGTTAGGCAGAGAGCACCTCTGAGTAGGCGATATGCTACGGAGTAAAGCTGGAGTTCTTTGAGACAGTCATTGTATGTCATTTGTTTGAGGCCAATAATCCCCTCTGTGAGATACGTCTGTGACCTTTCCAGCTGCTGCAGATGTCTTGTGAGGTACATTCCAAAAGGGCGTTGTACTCTACAATGGGTCTAATGAGTGATGAGTAGAAGGGAACAATGACCTCTTTTTTTCCTGGATGAGAACCCTTTTGTGATGGTGTGCCATGTAGAAGGATTTCCTGACTACTGTGGCAATGTGATTATCAAAGGAGAGACTACTGTCCACCTGGGTCCCAAGGTCTCTCATCACACATTCGGCATTAAGTAGTCTGCTGCCTATGTGGTAGTTCATGGGTACAGAGTTTTTACCAAAGGGGATGACAGTGCACTTTTTGGCACTGAGCTTGAGGCCATGGCTCTGACACCAGGCATCTGTCTCAGTAAGGCCCTTCTGTAGGATGGCCACATCATTTGGGGACTTGACTATGGCTCCTAGTTTGCAGTCCCCTGCGAACTTCATTAGTCAAACGCCTTCTGTTTTAGCCTGTACTTCAGAGAAGTAGATACCAAATGAGAGGTCCCAGGAATATGAACCCTGTGGATTTCCACTTGTCACTGGTTTGAAGTCAGATTTGGAGTCTGCAGCTTTTACACTGTGGGTTCTGTCAGTCATCCAGTTGGCAACCCATGTTGTGACGTAGGGATTTATACCTAGTTTAGTGAGTTTAGCTGTAATTCCAGAATAGAGGGTGGTGTCAAAAGCCTTGGCGAGGTCAAGATAGGCTGTGTGAACCACCTTACCCTTGTCTACGGCTTTGATGACTGCCTCAAAGAAGTCGATCAGGTTCAGAAGGCATGATCTGTCTTTCACAAACCTGAACTGGATGGGGTCCAGAGTCTGGAGGTTACCAATGTCTTTGAGTTCCATGATGATACGTTCCATGGCCTTACAGACCAGGCTCGTCAGGCTAATAGGGTGATAGTTTCCGGGATCAGTGGTGGCTCCCCCTTTGTGGAGTGGGATAACTGTTGCTGTGCGCCATTAATGGGTACAAAGCCTGACGTGAGGCTATGATTGAACATGGTACTTAGTTGGGGAGCCAGTTCGTTCTGAAGTTCGTGTAAAACGCAGCCTAGGATGTTGTCCGGTCCCATGGATGCTGTGTTTTTGGCCTTAGAGAGTGCAGCTTTTACCTGCGTAGTTGTGATTACAGGGACTCTGCATTCTTCCTCTATAGCTATGGACTCTTTAGGGGGTGAGAGGGGGGTAAAGTTAGCACTGAACCTATCTGCCAGGATGTTGGCAATATCAGTTGGTTCTGTAATTTTCATGCTGTTGTGCTGTAACTCAGAGCAGATCTGGGTGTTGCCATTGAGATTCTTGACATAGCTATAGAATGCTTTGTGGTTGTCCTTAGAATCATTGACTATTTTGTTTTCATAGCTAGCTTTGGAGGATTTTATGAGGGATCTCCACTTCTTGCTGAGGCTGAGCAGGGATCTCCTCCACTCATGGGATTTTACTCTCTTTTGCAACAGTTTCTTCCTTCTGTTGTAAAGTTTTTTATGGCAGGGGACCACCAGATTGGCTTTCTTTTTTTGGAGGATAGCATCTTGGTTCTGTTTGGGATAGCACTATCCATGCACTCGTGTAAGTGCTTATAAAGTGCATTTGTGTAGGATTCAGCAATCATAACTGTATTGTCCATCTGCATGGGTGTCATGAAGTTCGCCACTTCTGGCTTAAGCATAAAGCTGGCTCTGGAGAAATTGTTCACTGTGGTTTCCTTAATGGGGGGTAGGAGTGGTATGTGGGGTGATTAGCTTATGGTCTGATCTGACCAACGAAGAATTGACTTCAGGTGTGGGACACTGGTCATTCATGTTGGTAATAACTAGGTCTAGAGTATTGTTGTCCCTGGTGGGGGTGTGGATAAGTTGATCCAGGGCATTATAATTTATGAATTCCAGAAAGCATTAACTGAAGGAGTTGGTACATGAGTAGTTTTCTCAGTTAATGGTGGGGTAGTTGAAATTGCCCATTATTAAGGTGTTTGGTTGAACCCTAATATTTTCCAGTATATCAAGAAAAGAGGAGTGGGAATCTTGGAGCATGGTGGGGGATCTGTAACAAGCTACAATTTGGATTGCAGTTTTGCCCAGAGTTACTTGCACTTGGATAACCTCAGATGCATTATGCTGAGCAACTAGCCTGGAGGTGTGGATATCCTCAATGAATATGGACACTCCTCCACTTTTGGTGCAGGTTAGATGGCTGAAAAGTGTGGTATTAGTTATAGACTGGTAATGCAGTGGTGCTCGCTGGAGCCTTGAACCAGGTCTCTGTCACTGCACAAACATCGATGTTCTCCATTTTAAGGAGTGCCTCAAGGGAGTGCATTTTGAGATTTAGACTTCTAGCATTGAGTAGCATTACCCTCAGTTTTTGCTTGCCTGTTCCTGTTATGGTGATGAGTTTTTCATTTGAACCTTGCCTAAAAAAGGCACTATATGGGTGGCAAGAGTCTTAGCCAGTATTCAGAATCCTAGGGGTGACCGGTGCAGGCCATCTCTGGCAAAGCATTGTAGTCTTTCGACCATGTCGTCCCAGGCAGACAGATACTGGATCCCCTTAGAATGACACTAGAAGCTTAGCCAATTATTGAAGTCAGTCATCTTGTCTTTGTACTGCAGTATCATTCTGGGCGATGGCAGGATGCTACTCAGGGCTAAGGTCATACCTGCCATGGCTACAAGATCGGAGAGCTCTTCCATGTCTCTTTTCATGTAGTCCAGAGAGGTACATCTCAGGTCGTTCACACCAAGATGGACAATGCCAGAGTCATGTCTGTACTTGGTGTGGAGTGACCTGAGTGCATGGGTTGTGTGTGGGGGATCCTGGTACCAGACAGGCAGCTGACAGTAACCTTCTCCTTTTTTAGCCTGGTGAGTGGAACAACAGTGTGCCTGACTAGAGTCACCTATGACTAGTGTGTTGGGTACGTTATTTTGCCTTATGGGCTGTGGTTGAGTTTCACACCGAGTCTGTGGGCTATGTGTGATTTGGATTTTGTTGGAGGGTGGAGGTTGCTTACGTTTCTGCTTTGGAGGTCTCTGTTGCTTCAGCAGATTATTATTGAGAGTCTCCGTGAATCTTTTTTTGTTTTTGTGTGGATTTTGGTGGTGTAGATTTAGTGGGACTATGTGATGAGTGTGGTGTGGTGCAAGTGTTTACTTTCTCACCTTGACTGTCAAGTTCAGTCTTGGTTGGAGAGAGCTTTACCTCCCATTTGGTTAGATAAGTGCATCTCTCACAGGTTGTAGTGTTGGGTGGTAGGAGGAGAGGGTTGTCTGTGTACATGAGGCAATTACTACATTGCCCCAAGATGCCCAGAGTCATCAGATAGACAAGAGAGAAAACTGGGAGCTGACCCTTGGATATACCCTGAATAAAAAATTATTTTCCTCTAGACTAGTGAGGAAAGTGAGTACAAAAGCTGTTTTTCTGTAAGCAAGTGAGGAAAGTAAGTAGAAACACCGTTTTCCTCTAGGTAATGAGGAAGGTTGAGTGCTGTAGCAATTTGTAGCTTATTTAGTGCTTACAAGACGTTCTGAACAGGTGCTGAGCATGAATAAACACATTCAAGTGCTAAAACTAAGAATCTATATCTGAACTAGACTAGTTACAGGAAAGAAACAAGTGCAAATGGGGGCTTTTAAATCAGAAAGTTGAGATGGAAAAATTGCTCAAACAGCCAATAACTACAATTTCTGGGCCAGAAACCACTCCTTATGTGGTAGATATAGGTTACCTAGTGCTTACCATTCCCACTGATAAGCTAGCAGGGTTCCCCCAACACAGAAAGGCTTGGGGCGCTCAGGAGCTTACAAACAGTCCTGGATATAGCAAATCTGTATCTGGACTAGACTTGCTACAGGAAAGGCAGGAAACAAGCATATTTTTTGTTACAGTTAAGCAGAACACAGGGAGAGTCTAATAAAGTTTTTTTGTAAAGGAAAGAGAAAGGAGAAGCAGAAGATAATTCAAGGTTAGGAAACTAATTAGGTTGGCCTTCTCAAATGTTCTCTCTATATTAAGTAGAATGAGCTAATGACACTAGACTGGGAGGAGTGTCTCAGATCAGATTTACAGTAGGGGCGGGCAGCTGCAAAGCCACCAAGTATAACAGCAACACACCAAGGAGGGAGGGTGAGGAACAATACTACAGCTACTAGCCTACACTCTTTTAGACAGTAAACACTACAGAAATGTTTATCAGAGCAGAACAGCAGCAGTGAGCCACAAAATTGAAGTTTTTAAACAGTTAAAGGAGTAAGGAGACTACAGAATGCTTTTAACTGCAAACAAATCACTTGTATGATACACTCCTTGGCAGGCAATCAGAACAAACAGGTGCTTAACAAGTACAGAAAATTTCGAGTTAATACCTTTCACACAATGAAACTAGCTAAAAAGCTTTACAAACAGTGTGACAGTAAAAACCTTATTTTTTCAGGCCCTGTAAGGCAGACAATTTTAGTTCAAGCATGCATTAGTTAATAGCAATAAACTGCAGTAAAAGATATGCAGCAGGCAATAAAAAGTGCTATATATAAATTGCTGGAAGCAATAACTAGTAAAAATATGACAAAAAAAACAGGATACTTATTGTTGTATATCTCAGATCAGAGTTATAGTCAATGCCCCTCTTCCACTTGGCTCAGTGTGTATAGACTGAAATCCTCTCAAAGTTAGGCTTAAATACCAGTGGATACAACCTTAAAAACTTTTTTTTTTAAAAACTCAAAAGAGCCAATTGAGTGCTGAGTCCAAGCCCTAGACCATCCAACCTCCAGCAGCCAATCAACACAGTCCTGCCACAAAGGTAAAGAAAGGCTTCTGCTAATTCAAGATGGCCTGGCCATGTGCTCAGAACAACCACTGCAAAAACAAACCGGCCCAGAGACAGCAAATCTGAACTGGGACAATATTATGAAGCACAAAGCCTGTTTGGAGGCTACAGTTAAATAGTAATTCCAGAGGCCCAAATAGGTCATGTTTCATGCTATGTAGAAGGCATCCTGGGACATTGTCTGGGCCCATTGATGCAGTGTTCTTGGTCTTTGAGAGAGCATTAGGGACCTATTCCCTAGTGGTAGTAGGGGGAGTTATGTTTGATGATATTTCCTAAGGGATGGTTGAGGGGGGAGAGAGGAGTAAAGTTCCAGCTGAACTTACCAGCCAGGAGGCTTGCTATATCTTCTGGCTCAGTATAGGTGGCTCCATTTACAATGAGATCTGCACCAAATTGTGTATTGCCTCTGAGGTTGTGGACATAGCTAAAGAACGCTTTGTGGTGGTCTTATGCCTGGGAGGCCAAACATATCTCAGGTTTGGCTTTGGTAGACTTTATTTCTCCTCTGAGTTGTTTAGTTGGACAAAGGGTGCTTTTATCCTGCTGGGTGCTGCACCTCCTAATTTTTGCCATGATTTTCTTCCTCCTGTTTTACAACTGATTGATTTTTTGATTCCACCACAGTGGCTTGTTTTTTGAATTAGTTCTGTGTTACTTCCTGATGGGTACAGCTGCCTATATACAGCTATTAACATGCTTCTACAGTTTCTGAAATCAGTTCTGCTTAGGCAGCAGTATTCTTAGTGTTTATGGCGGCTTGAAATTTTGCCAGGTTCTCACTTAATAGCAGGAAGTTAGTCTTAGAATAGCACAACAAATCAAGAGCAAAGACAAACAAGAGGAAATGCACTTTTACAGTTTTAAGTGCCATAGGT
>NW_025051530.1:0-11682 GCF_019279795.1 Protopterus annectens | reverse complement strand
TGCATGACCCAAATATCCCTAAACATGCATGTGTCATGTTATAGAACATATGTGGGTAGTAATATATTACATAATCCCTGAACATGTCCAAAAGCATGCATAGATATTCCCAATAACACAGAATGTCAGATGTGCAGCAATCACATAGCAAGCATACCACATGCATATATGGAACCATAGTGGCCCTGCCAATGCCATGCAGGTGAATAGTCTGTAACACACCGGCAATAATAGTGTCCACACAGGAACATGGCCACAGACACATAGCACAAAGTGTGTTACAATACAATATATATATCCCACTGTTAGTTAAGGTGTGCCATACCTATTGAGTTGTGTGAATAGTTTGTGTTTCAGAATGGGGGCAAAATGTGTATTAAGAACTATGGTAACCTTCCTGTATGATTTGCTGAGATCTGTTTCCATCTTTATGTTTTCAGGCAAGATGTCCATAGGGCGCCTTCCATCTTATTCCGCAGAGGAAATGTAGATCATCCTCAGCTACCTCAGCAATTACTATGCATTACTATTTGGCAGGCATGCACATGAGCAGCAGGAGCAGACCATCCTGTGGAACGACCTCATCCACAGGGTCAATGATGTTGGGCACCATAACCGAAGTTATGAGCAGGTCCGGCATCATTGCTCTGACCTGCTTCGCAATGCCTGCAGGTGTGCTGCTGCAGTATGGGGGGATCACCTCACAATGGGGGGTTATGCAACCCATCCCCCATGACCTGCGTGGAACAGCTCCTCAGCAGCTTCGGGGCACCTGCCCATACCAATGTACAACAACTGTCAGACAGCATTACAGAGGTGTGTGTTACCCATACACTGGCTGAGAAGCGTGCAGGTAAGATCACAGAGACATCAGTAGACCACATTTGCATATGCATCTGCGTCTGTATAGGTGGAGCATCTTCTTCTTCTTTTGGCTTTCCCAGTTAGGGGTCACCACAGTGGATCACCTGTTTCCATTTCTTCCTGTCCTCTGCATCTTGCTCTGTCACACCAACCATCTGCATGTCCTCTCTCACATCTATAAACCTTACCTTAGGCCTTTATCTTCTCCTCTTCCCTGGCAGCTTCACCCTTAGCATCCTATTCCCAATATATCCAGCATCCCTCCTCAGCACATGTCCAAACCAATGCAATTCTGCCTCTCTGGCTTTGTCTCCAAACTGTCCATCCAGGGCTGACTGTCTACTATACTTATTCCTAATCCTGTCTACCCTCGTCACATCCAGTGCAAGTCTTAACATCTGTAACTCTGCCACATCCAGCTTTGATTCCTGCCTGTTTGTCAGTGCCACTGTCCCCAACCCATATAACATAGGTGGTGCCACTACTCTCTTGTAGAGGCTCCCTTGCACTCTTACTGGTACTTGGCTGTCACAAATCACTCCTGACACTCATCTCCACCCACTCCACCCTGCCTGTACTCTCTTCTTCACCTCTCTACCACACTGACCATTACTCTGAACTGTTTACCCCAAGTATATAAACTCAGTCACCTTTGCCAACTCTACTCCCCGCATCCTCACCATTCCTCTATCCTCCCTCTCATTCACACAAATATATGCCTTTCATAGTGCAGCTGACCTTCATTCTTCTCCTCTCTAGAGCATATCTCCACCTCTCCAGGGTCTCCTCAACCTGTTCCCAACTCTCACTACAGATCACAATGTCATCTGCAAACATCATAGTCCATGGGGAATCCTTTCTGATCTCAGCTGTCAACCTGTCCATCACCACTGCAAATAAGAAAGGGCTCAGAGCTGATCCTTGATGTAATCCCACCTCCACCTTAAATGCATCTTTCACTCCCACTGCAGATCTCACTGCTGTCACACTACCCTTGTACATATGCTGTACCACTCTTATATACTTCTCTGCCACTTCTGACTTCCTCACACAATACCACAACTCCTCTCTAGGCACCCTGTCATATGCTTTCTCTAAGTCTAGAAAGACACAATGCAACTCCTTCTGACCTTCCCTGTACTTCTACATCAACAGTCTCAGAGCAAACATCACATCTGTAGTGCTCTTTCTGGGAATTAAACCATACTGCTGATCAGTAATAATCACCTCCCTTCTTAAACCAGCTTCCACTACTCTTTCCAATAATTGCATGCCATGAATTACACCCCTGTAGTTACTACAGCTCTGCACATTACCCTTATTCATATTATCCTGTACCAAAACACCTTTCTGCCACTCCTTGGACATTCTCTCACATTCCAATATTCCATCCAACAATCTGGTTAATCATGTCACTGCCATTTCCCCTAAACACCTCCAAGCTTCCACAGTTATGTCATCTGGACCAACAGCCTTTCCATTCTACATCCTCTTCATAGCTAACTGCACCTCTGCCTTGTACAGCATGCATATCTGATATGTCATAACTACTGTTTGTCGATGCATAGTAGTAATAAACATATGTGCATACGTGCTTGTATTGTGGACTTGTACTGTTGATATACTGTAATGCTGCACCCAGCCTGTAGCAATGTCACAGCTGTGGCCACTAACATTGCATCTCTCACACTCTTATGCAGGTCCCTCCATTATACCACCATGGCAGCAGCCTGTAGGTGGTGAGTATGGTTTACATTGATGCTTGCCAGTACACCAGGCATGTACTGGCTATGGTATATGCCATGCACACATCTAATACACCCACCCTTAATGCATGCTGTACATGTTCACGTATTGTTGATATTACATGCACTGCATCACAGTGGTGACCATGATGGTATGTCAGGCACCTGCAGGATGAGTAATGTCCTGTCATTGTGGAATCTGTCCACAGGGATTAACATAATGGTGGCGCACACAGACTACAGTAGGGACATGTGTGAAATGCCACCCCTGTACAGTGCACTAACAGTTTTTATACCAGTGCTACAATGGCAACTGTTACAGATGTACACTATGGCATAATGTATTAGTGTGGTCCACATTATTAGCAGTGACTTGGCTGTAACATGTGCTGTTCAGTGTATGGGACACTATGAACTGACATGTGTGTGTGGCCCATACTTGTCAAGCATCTGCAAAATTCCTGAAGGTGGGGAGGGGGTGTCAGCATGACACACCAATGCACTGAAGCAGGGAGCCATAAGGATGGTAAGAATGCCTGTATCTGCACACAGACTGGGTCAGTAACTGTGGCAGACATAACTTTACACCCAAATAAATAGTGATGGCAGTGTGTGAACACCAAGGGGTGTGCATATGAGTAGACCTTGCAATCATGCAGAGTTTGGGAACATGTGTAGGGAAGACTGACCATACACAAGCAAATGCAGATGGGCCATGCTAGTATACCCCTGACAGGAACAGTGACTGCTGTAGTACACATAATGGGTGCAACATGATGTCATGATAATCGTGTGCACACATAGGCACACACACGGCTGTATGCAATGTGGTTAGCATCCACACACCTAACACCTTTAGTAGACACTGTATGTGGAGGTACAGGACATATGGCACATATCAGGCTCATGTACTGTCAATATATGTAGAGATGTTGTCCCATGGCAGATCAAGGAATGGTGCATCACATCAATAAGAGTGTGTAGACACCCCATAGCCATGATATGATCTGGCAGTTGCCAGTGTAATACTATTGGATTGTTCATACATGGTCTGCTAATGTTGAGAGCTGTAAACCACACATCAAGCATTCACAACTGACATCTGACCACACATCATCCCAGGTATGTTCTGCTGGAAAACATAGGGTCTGTGAGCATTACAGCTGACATAAATGACACAGTACTACACATTCAGCAATGGGATGTACACCTGTGAGTTGTGGTGCACAGTACATGGCAGGGTGCATAACAGCTGCACGCAAAACTGTGTAAATGGGTGCAGTGTTCCCCAGGGGAAGGAGTATCACCTACTAACACAGGCCATGCCTCACACACATGTATACTGTTGCTAGCATGGATTGACTATAGCTGCACTGCTGCTGTTTTGTACCACATGTTATGCATGTTGACAGATGGGTAATGGGAGGACTGTGTGTGCCATCATTGTGCAACCTCACCTGTATGTGTGTCTGTGTGTGTGTGTGTGTCTCTGGATGGGTGGGTGTTTATGTCATCTGTAGGTTCAACGTGGTGTAGAGGAGGGAGGATGCTCTATGTAGGATGTGTGTGCATGTGTGTGTGGTTGTGTGGTTGTCCATGTATGCACATGTGTGACTGAGTGGTTTATGATATGGCAGTACTTCCCTTTGTGATAGTGTGGTACATGGACATGGACTGACACAAGGCACAACAGGAATACTTGTCTGATATGTAATCACAGGACAGCTGATGGTCTAATAAGTTCTGTAGAATGGAACATGCACTGGGAGGAATGTAATACCTGGTATACCCTCAATAATGCATACAGCAGGGAAGTGAATGACAACTCATTCAGGCATCACTACAAATGCATTGGGAAATTACTAGACAACAGCAGGGAGTGTACACATATATTACAGTTGTCACATGATAGGTTGATTGAGCAGCATGTCAGGCATGTACTGAGCAATCCTTACACACAACACTACAGTGTGTGACATTATGGAGGGACGTATTAGCCCCTCACATATAGGGGCCAAGCTCACAAAGTCCAAACATACACAGGGTGAACACTGAATGACAGCAGTGAGACCATGCAAACAGTACTACACTCAGGTCGTGGAGTGAATCGAGTAACAGGTCTTGTGTTGTGGTCACTTTTGTAGGTATTCAGAGGAATAAGACATTAATGAGTGGCATTAATGAGTGTATATCACCAGGCGTGATGCATGATGGACAACTGAAGGGAATACATGTGGTACTGTCTGCAGTATCACGGATAGGTAGGTACTAAGGTGGAGTGTGTGTGTGTGTGTGTGTGTGTGTGCGTGTGTGCGTGTGTGCGTGTGTGCGTGTGTGTGTGTGTGTGTATATATTGTTATGTAATGCTGGACAGGTCTTAAAGTGCATTTCTTTTTATCCCCCACAGGTGGCGAAGTGGGTCAGGGTCCCTCCTACAGGCAACCTGATGTTGGTGTGCACACAGACACTGATGATGATGAGACCATGATTGAGTCACACGTGGGTTTGTCAGGGGTTGACACAGCACCAACATATGACACCCCCCTCTTAGCCACCCCACCAATGCACACAGTTGCAGTGCCTATACAGACCCCATTACCAGTGGCCATAGCTGAGGGACAGTTGGCAGTTAGAGGCTGTGCACAGGGTAGTGTGGTGACCATGTGAGCTGTGTCTGTCCACAGCAGGCATAGCCAGATGTCCAGTAGGCCACCACATAGGTGGATGTGCCAGGGTGCTCATGGTAGGGCTGCTGGCCATCCTGCCCCTGGCAGAGGTGCCACAACTGGTACCACCAGGCACATGTTTCAGGCTGTCATGGAGGCACAGACACATATAAAAATGTACAACAGACAGGGTCTTTGGCTGCAGAGGGCTGCCTACTCATCTGTAAGTGACAGCATCCATGAACGTGCTGCTGCCCTCCGTGAACAGAACAAGATCATGGATAGATGGTGGGGTGAGATGTTGGGCCTCCTTGACTGTGGAATGTCTGTGCTTGAAAACCTGGTGAGAGTGGGGTGATGGCCACATGGACATAGGCCAGAAACAACAACATCTGCCAGTGAGCGTGGACATGTTAAGATGCTAAGCCACTCCTGTACTGGAAGTAGTAGCCCAGCACATCACTGGGGGTGCTCGCCAAACCACACCAAAGCAGGCCTCATGCACATGGCCCAGCCAGTCCCAGGTGGGACATGGTTCCAGAGGACATCTGTCATCATCAGGGAGAGCAGCACATCAAGGCTGTACCTGCACATGCCCATGGAACCCTGGCAGGCACAGTCAGTGTGTCCATGGCGAGGCGATGAACTGCACACCCTGCCAAGTATGGTCTTTAGCTTTCAAATAAAACATGTATGTGCAGCCACATGGCAGAACTGTGTGCATGCATACCCACACACACTATACAAACACATGTAGGGCAACCCTATACCAGCATGCACCACATCACCACACCCCATCCAAATAATTAAACCCTCACCCACACACATGGTGTCATATATTTGGACCACCCTCAGCCTCTGGCAAACCAGCAACACATCCTGTGCATATGATGATGTGCCACATCCCTGTCATCCATAATATCGATGCAGGGACAGGCTAATATGGTTCTGATGCACACAATGACTGTAATACTGTGCAGCAATGTATTGCAGTGTAACATGTTGTCAGGGGTAATGTGTAATGCATACATGCCAGGTAGTGTAGCCATCCAGCTATGATGCATGTCAGCTGTTAGTAACACTGGGTGATTGTGATCTCCATAATGTTATCCATTTGTGTTGTAGGTGTACATGTGTCAGCAGGAGGATGGTCTGCAGTCATATTCCACAAGGGTTATGGCACTGTGGTGACACCATGGCTATGACTTATCCAGAGTACAGTTGCACACGTCGCAGGATTGTCTGACAGTTATTTCCTGTGCCACATAGACAGGTGACCCACTGGGACATGTATAATCAGCTACTGTATGTAGACCCATCCACATACACACACACTCTTACATGGCAACACCGTGACTAGGCCCCTACCTAGGCATGTAGTGCTACTGACCTGTGTGGGTTTCATTGCACACACTGTACAACATTTAGGCTGAGGTGTGTACCAGGTTACATGTTACATGCAGAACATCCATAGACATATACAGTATGGTAATGGTGGTTGTAATGGCAGTATATGGATAATACATAGTGTGACATATACCATCATACACACATAACAGGCAGACACACATCTGAGAGACCTGGGCCTATTGTGCTAACTAGTCCATGTGTCCAGTGTGTCACAGGTAGGCTGCACACAGCACATGTGTAACTGGGCTGTATTGTGGTTTCAGTTACCTGTATGGTTGATGGTGACAGTGGTCACCATAAAGTGGTATATGGGGCATATACCAGGTGTACCATGGTGTATTGGCAGTGTACACAGCACCTACATCCCCCAGTGGTTATTGTATGCACCGGAACTCATGATGACACTCTGACATACCAACTATCACACATTACCCATGACTGCAATACAACCCATTGTATACCACAACAGTGGTAATACAGGGATATGCATCTAATGTACATGCCACAGGCATAGTAGTGTGTTGCATTGCCATGCCTCACATATGGAGGGGGCAACAACACTATCTGTAGTACTGTGTGGCAATGTGTAGTGTAATAGGAGTATGTGGCCTCAGAATGGTGTACCTCAGATATGCAGACATGCACACATACACACACTCTGCCAGACCCTCAATGGTTTTAGTTTTGGCTATCGACCCATTTGTACAACACTGTTGTGCTGGTAATGCATGGCTCATGTAGCCGTTAGGGTGAGGAATGTAACAGGGTACATATCATGTCCAACACAGCAGTAGCAACATCTGCTTATGGCAGTGGGCATTGAGGTGGTTGTAAAGGCCATCATGGAGTTCCGAACTACAGGTATACTAACACACAGTCACTGCTAACCTCCGTAATGCACACGTATACATGTGTCAGTACTGTGATGCATTGTTGTGGGTGGTTATAGCTGTGTCCATGGCTATTGTCCATGGGGAGATGGGTTGTGTAGGGGTTGTGTGCACATTGGTATCATGCTACCTGTTATGTGCCAGCAGGCAATCTATCGACAGACACCACTTTGGAGACCGTCAGGGTGAGAGTGACATGCATCAGCCAATCCTCTGTGTGCCTTCTGCACATGGCCACTGAGGTGATCCAGTTGAACTGTATGCAACATTTATTACAACACATGCTTAGTGCATGTGTTGGAAACCTGTACCCAAGCATGTTCTGTTGCCTGTGGTAGTGCAGTGTAGGTACCCGAGGCAGGTGTTCTGTACAGGTTGTTGTCCCCTATATGTGCCAGTTAGTACACAGCTTGGCAGACATGTCAGTGTCAAACAAGCATAGGTTGTCTGCACGTATCCCAGCTGGATACCTGCCATCTACACATCTATAGAGGGACTCACAGACATCAGCTTGGCAAGTAGCTATGCAGTAGGATAAATGTGTAGTCAGATGGATGTTTGACAACAATATGTATGCCATTACTAAATGTTGTACGCCCTCACCAACATGTTCTGTACAGACAGTACTCTACAGTGGAATTCCACATGTCTGATCATTATCTAGTAGGGGATGCACATGGTGACACAGCCCACACATCAGGAACATGAGACTGAGGCCTCAGAGTCCAGCTATGCCTGCAGGTGTGCTTGATGTCAGTAGTATTTTTAGCACTCTACCCTTGCCTGGGACAGCACTGTCAAAAGTAGTACCACCATGTTACACTAAATGCCGGTGTGACAGTATGTACCCTGAGATACTACCCCTGCACATAACACATTCATATGGATAACAGTGCTGTGCAGGTCTCATATACTTGTGTGTCCCAGACATAACACTCACACCCCTTGCTACTGTAATGACATTGTACAGGATTTTACATGGCATTACATGCACCTATTACAGATGTCAATACTCAGGGTTTGACATGGCCTTGTATGTTAAGCAGAGATTGTCTCTGAGTGCACAATATGCCACAAGAATATAGCTGGAGGTTTATGAGACGGTCAGTATAGGGCATGTGCTTCAGGCCTATGGATATAGTGATGTATTTCTGGCCTTTGCAGCTGTGCAGATGTCATGTGATGTACATACCAAATGGGGCATTGTACTCTATAATGAGTGTAATGAGGGATGAGTACAGTGGAACAACTACCTCTGCTTTCCTGGATGAAAAGCCATTAGTGATGAGGTGTACCACATAGAAGGATCACCTCACTGTTGTAGCAATGTGGTTATTGAATGTGACACCACTTTCCACCTGTGTCCCTAAGTCTGTCATCACACCTTTGGTGTTTAGTGTACTGCCATCTATGTGGTAATGCATGAGTACATGGTATTTCCCAAAGAGGATAACCACACATTTCTGGCCATTAAGCTTGAGCCCATGGCTATGGCACCAAGAATCTGTTTCTGTAATGCCCTTTAGTAGACTATCCACATAATTTGAGGAGTCAATAGTGGCTCCCAAGTTTGCAGTCATCTGTGAACTTTGTTAGACAGGGTCCCATAGTGTTTGCATGCATTTCAGAGATGTAGATGCCAAACATGAGCGGTCCCAGGATGAAACCCTGAGGTACTCCACTTGTCACTTGTTTGTAGCTGGTATTGGAGTCAGCTACTTTTACAGTGTGTCTTCTGTCAGTAAGCCAGTTGGCAACCCAGTGTGTGACGTGCAAATGTGTGGCCATATATCTGTAGATAGCAATGGTAGATTAGCAAAGAGAAATATGTCCACATGCATCATTAATGGGGTTGAGAGACCACAAACAATATACGTCTTGTACAAATAGGCATACCTCCCCAGCCAAATATGTCCACCCAGCAATACACTACCAAGTGTTGCAAATCCCATAGCCAGGACCTGACATGACATGGGCACAAGATGTTAACAGTACTACATCCCACCTGTATGATGTCAGACCGGTATTGGTAACATAACATGCAGTACAGTCTGGATCCCATGGGGAATGTAAAATGTGGACGCTATCAACATCCCCAGGATACATGTACACAGACACATATATGCAGATACAGATATATATATATATATATATATATATATATATATATATATATATATATATATATTTACATATATATAGATATACATGTGACTACACATTCACACACAGAGATATGTACAGCAAGATACATATGTAGGAGGTGCACAAAATATGAAACAGCCACTATGCCTACAGTTCACACCTGAACAACTGGACACTGTATGGGCCACCCATACAAATGACAATCATTGCCTGCAACATATACCCACAGAGAGGTCATCGGAAAAAACACCACACACCAGTTTGCAGGAATGGAAAACCTTTATTTGTGTACTATTACAGTTCTATATACTATTGCTACTGTAACTGGGATTGTCTTCACAGATATGGTATGTGTGCAAGGTCACATCTGCTTTCCATATGTGTGCCATTGGCTACAGACAGACATCCTAAGGACATCATAGTAAAGTACCGCTGCTTGCACGTACAACTGCTGTAGACTGCAGCAGAAATATTGGCCACAATGTTTGGACATTCTGACACACTCTGTACAGTCCAGAGGTATACACAGAACCCATAGTGCAAAACATTTGCACCATGCCTGACAACATGGATGTTAACAGCCATGTAGATGGGTATAACACATAACAACTGGTATACATATGCCACCATAGGTTATGCATTCACACACACCTGTCTGGCCTGACATGTAATACCTGCTGGTACAGGGGTGCCATGGCCACATACTACACACTAGATATTGACATACATCTGTACAGCATCCCACTGCTCTGTCTGACATACATGACTGTTAAGGAAGGCCTGGCAGCAGTACATCTGGCAAGTATATGCACATGGCATCTCACTGGGTAAGTACATTAAGCTGCTAGGCATGTAACAATGCACTGTGCAGGCTACAGGCAGACTGGCTCAACACTGGCCTACATCTGCTATGGGGGAATGCACATGTACCTGCATATATAGCAGGCAGTACAGGCATGTCACAGCACAGGGTAAGATACACCTGTGTGAAAGTGCATAACCACAACCAATGAGAACAGAGCCACAGCCACATACGGCAAGCTAACATAATATTACAGTATATGGGCTATCTGTTCAACACCATCCTCATATGTGCCACTCACGCACTATCCCTGCATATACTGGACCACTACACAGTTTGGTCTGATGGCTGACTGTGGTATGGGACATGTGTGTGCATGGCCCTAGAAACATGTAAGCCAATACAGTAACATACAGTGGAGCAGCATGTAACATCAGATATGACAAGACCTAGGACGATGGCAACTACCACAGTCTGTACTCAGGCCAAGGTACATATTAACAATACACACACTTTTGACATTCACCATAAGTACACAGACCTCAGTACTGTACAAACAACCATAGTATGTCCAGGTTATTTATCAACTATAACCCCACTGTACATAACATGTGTAGCAGTCTGATATCTCACTGGCTTGTTATCAGATATGATGACACTAATTTATGGTGTAAAGCACATATGCACCTCTGCATGCACGACATATGTGCAAAGGTTGACAGAGTTGGGGCAGGAAGCACATACACAGGGCTAATATTAACATCTTGCTGTGATAACCTCATACATTTACTGCTCTAACAGGGTTTGTTGCAACATAGGTCCTATGAGGGAATGAAGTCAGTAACTGTCACAGCTTTCACCATCTACAGACTACAATCCTCACACTACTTTCTGCAGTCCACAGAAAGATGCTCCATAGGTAACACATGACACCAAAGGCACAACACACTGCCCAGTCTGCAGATGACCCTGCAGATGGGGATTCCTCATAAACATAGAACTGACATGGCAGGTATTGAGACATGTAGGACAGCCATATCCAAACACACAGTGTTAAACCAACATTACTCCAAATGCAGCATAGCAGCACTTGCAGTCTGTAGTCAGGTCAGGCACACCTCCTGTGTGTTGCCCTGTTTCCACAGTGTATGTTGTAGAGG
>NW_025051529.1:0-12497 GCF_019279795.1 Protopterus annectens | reverse complement strand
TTGTTGTTTTGGGGCAAAGGCTCTTGCCACCCCATAGTGCCTTTTTTAGGCAAGGCTCAAAAGACAAACCCACCTCCTTAGACAGTGCAAGTAGAAAGAAACTAAGGGTAATGCTGCTAAATGCCAGAAGTCTAAACCTCAAGATGCACGCACTCGAAGCCCTCCTCAGTGTGGAGAACATCGATATCTGTGCAGTGACAGAAACCTGGTTCAAGGCTCCAGAGAGCACACCAGCACTACCAGGTTATACCTCATATCATGCTTTTCAGCCCCAACACTCAGGCCGATCCACAAAAGGAGGGGGAGTATCCATATTCATCAAAGATACCCACACCTCCAGGTTAGTGGTGCTGCACGAAGCATCGGAGACCATCCATGTGCAACTAACAGTGGGCAAAACTGCTTTTCAGTTTGTAACATGTTACAGACCACCCTCTCATAGGTTCATACTAAGCTAACTGCCCTTTTGAGCCATTTTAAGCTTAGCCAATTATCCCTTGTGAGACTCAAACCCTGCACCTTGTGTTTGTAAGGCAAACACCTTAACCATTAGGCCACCCTCCCAACCCAAAATCAGGAATCCCACTCGGCTTTCCTGAGAACACTGGATAATATGAAGATCTCTCCAAACACCATTATATTGGGTGACTTCAACTACCCAAACATAGACTGGGAGCATTACTCAAGCCCCAAAACCCTAGCCCAAAGGTTCCTAAAATTTATAAACTCAAATGCTATGGAACAACTAGTCACCACTCCCACAAGAGGGGAAAACATACTTGACCTAATCATCACCAACATGGGGACTCTATGCTCCATACCAGAGGTATACCCCTCATTGGTAAGATTGGACCATAACTTAATCTCACTGGATATCCACATCCCGACCCCAGCCCCAGCCCAGAAAACCACAGTGAAAAAATTCTCAAAAGTGAACTTCACACTTCTCAAAACTGAGGTGGAATCCTTCAAGGCCCCCGGGAAAGTGGAAACTACGGCCCAAACTGCAGAATCCTATATAAACGCATTCTATGGACACCTCCAGGAATGCATGGATCATGCTATCCCAAACAAAACCAAGACCCACTCTTCCAATGGCAGGCATCCAGTCTGGTGGATGCCAGCCATAAATAAGCTGTACAACAGAAGGAGGAAGCTACTACATGATAGAGCAAAATCCGTAAAAGGGAAGGCATCTCTGATCAGTACTAGCAAAAAACTACGATCCCTCATAAAATCCTCCAAGGCCAGCTTCAAGAGAAAAATTGTACAGGAAACTAAAGATAATCACAAGGCTTTCTTCAGTTATGTTAGGAACCTGTGATGCAACTCCCAGATATGCTCAGAGTTGATCCAAAATGACAAAAAATACACTGAACCTACAGACATTGCCAACATCCTGGCAGACAGGTTCAGTGCAACCCCCCCCCCCAAAAGAGCAAATATCTTTCCCAGTAGAGTGCTGCCTCCCTAACATCTCAGATGCTCAGGTGAAAGCTGCCCTCTCCAAAGCAAAAAAAACACAGCATCAATGGGACCAAACGGTGTCCCGGGTTGCGTCCTACATGAACTCCAAGAAGAACTAAACCCTCACATAAAGCTGCTGTACAATCTCAGCCTTACTACAGGATATGTGCCCAAAGAATGGTGTACAGCAACAGTGGTCCCACTCCACAAAGGTGGTGCCTCTACGGACCCCGGAAACTATCACCCCATAAGCCTGACTAGCCTAGTCTGCAAAGCTATGGAGAGGATCATCATGGAACTCATAAACAAAGACATTGGGGACCTACAGACACTAGATCCTACCCAATTCGGCTTTGTTAAGGGCAGATCCTGCCTCTTGAACCTGGTCGACTTCTTTGAAACAGTCACCAAGGCCATAGATGAAGGGAAGGTAGTCCACACAGCCTACCTGGACCTCGCAAAAGCATTCAACACAATACCCCACTCGGGCATCATAGATAAGCTATCCAGCTTAAATATAAACCCCTATGTCACTAGATGGGTTGCAAACTGGCTCAAAGACAAAACCCACAGAGTCAGAAATGCTGGAGCCATGTCAGACTCGAAACCAGTTACAAGTGGCATCCCACAAGGCTCAGTCCTGGGACCTCTCTTGTTCGGAATATATTTTTCTGAGGTACAGGCTAACACGGGAGGACTGTGGCTGACCAAGTTCGCAGATGACTGCAAACTGGGCGCCATAATTGACTCTCCAGCTGACACGAGCATCCTTCAAAAGGGTCTCACAGAGATGGATAACTGGTGCCAGAGCCATGGCCTAAAGCTAAACACCAAAAAGTCTATAGTTATACCCTTTGGCAAAAACAAAGTGCCCACAAATTACCACATAGGTGGTAACCCATTAAGTACGGAGGAAGTAATTAGGTACCTGGGGACCCAAGTCAATAGTAATCTCTCCTTCAACAACCACATTGCCAAAGTGGTTAATAAGACCTTCTATATAGCCCACCTTATCATGAAAGGATTCACATCTAGATCAAGAGAGGTCATCATGCCCCTTTATTCATCCCTCATCAGGCCCATAATAGAATACAATGCCCCCATTTGGGATGTACCTTACCCGACACCTGCAGCAACTATAAAGACCCCAAAAGTACCTCACAAAGAGGATCAAGGGACTCAAACAGATCCCATATGCTGCTCGGTTAAAGAAACTCCAGCTCTACTCAGTTGCATACAGCCTACTTAGAGGCGATCTATGCCTGACGTATAAAGCTATGTCCAACCTGGAATTAATGGACATGCTCCACCTCAGAAAATCCAAATCCCTAAGAGCTACGCGCTCGAGGGACTTGAACCTCAGAACAGAAATAAATAGGACATGCTGGAGGGACAGATTCATAACCCAGAGGCTCCCTTCGCTCTGGAATAGAATCCCAGTACATGTTAGGCAGAGCCCCTTACTGGCTCTCTTCAAGAGGAAAATTGACTAGTGGATGGGAGATCGTAGGTTTACCCCGGGGATTACTTCTGTGTCACTACTAGACAGAGGCACAGTAAACTAACCTTAAAAAGGGAACAGTAAACTCAATTCAAAGGGTGGCGAAAGCCAAACACAATCTGGCTAGGTTTGTAAATGCCCTAGGGCAGATAGCCTAGTATGAACCTATGAACCTATGCATGAACTCTGCCTAGAAAACTCCTGTTATTGTAAAAATGGGCTCAAAGTAAGTGCTAAAAAGAAAAGCCTTGTAAGTTTTTGGCATACAACTTCTGCTCTCCCCATACTGCATGGACAACATATCATTACAAAATTAAAATATAATCAGAAACCTAGGAACTTGGGTTGATACTCCCCTCTCTTTTAATCATGTGTCATTGGCTGTCAGAGAATCATTTTATTTAGTATAAAAGCAGTAGCATTTGTCTTATCTACCACACACACACACACACACACACACACACACACACACACACACACACACACACACACACACACGCACACACACAGCTCTTTAAGTGAAGAACAAAAAAAAAACAAACAGGACTACTGCTTACAGCAACTAATCCATGTGGCTCCATCCCCAGCTGTTCAAGTGATGAGCAAAAAAAGTCAGTAAATCCAGCAATCACACCTCATGAAATCCAGGTCCACCCTGATCTCAACCATAAAGTATTGGCTACTTATATTACAGAAGTCAATCCATGCGGCCCCAGATAAAAAAATAAAAAAAAAAACAGAACTCAGGTGACTTACTGGCATTTCTGTACAGAAAACTACTGCAGAGCTCTCAGTTGTTCATAGGTTCATAGGTTCATAGGTTCATACTAGGCTATCTGCCCGAGGGCATTTACAAGCCTAGCCCATAGTTTGCCACCCCTTTAGTATGGGGAACTATACCCATTATTTTGCTGTGCCTCTGTTGAGCAGTGACACTGAGGTAATCCCTGGGGTATATCTGCGATCTCCCATCCATTGGTCAAGATTTATCTTGAACAAGGCCAGTGAGGTGCTCTGCCTCACATATACCGGGATTTTATTCCACAGCATAGGGAGTCTTTGGGTGATTAATCTATCCCTCCAGCACGTCCTATTAATAGCCGTGTCGAGGTTTAAGTCTCCCGCCCTTGTGACTCTGACAGATCTAGATTTTTTGAGGTGAAGCATATTCATCAAATCTGGGTATGACATGGCCTTGTATGTTAGGCAAAGGTCACCTCTGAGCAAGTGGTAAGCGACTGAATAGAGCTGGAGTTCTTTCAGTCGGGCAGCATAGGACAGATGTTTGAGACCCTTTATCCTTTTGGTGAGGAACTTTTGTGGCCTCTCCAGCTGCTGCAAGTGTCGGGTCAGATACATTCCGAATGGGGCATTGTACTCAATCATTGGTCTGATGAGTGATGAGTATAGGGAGACTATGACCTCCTTGATCTAGATGAGAATCCCTTCATGATAAGGTGGGCAATGTAGAAGGTCTTCCTAACTACTTTAGCTACATGGGTGTCGAATGACAGACTACTATCAACCTGGGTCCCCAGGTCCCTGATAACTTCTTCTGTGCTCAGTGGATTGCCACCTATTTGGTAGCTAGGGGTAACCTTGTTTTTCGAAGGATATGACTATGCATTTTTGGCATTTAACTTTAGGCCATGGCTCTGGCACCAGTTATCCGTTTCTGTGAGACCCTTCTGAAGGATATCTGTGTCAGATGTGTTTTCTACTATGGCACCCAGTTTGCAGTCATCTGCAAACTTTGTCAGCCATAACCCTCCTGTGTTTTCTTGTACTTCGGAAAAGTAGATGCCAAACAAGAGTGGGCCCAGGACTGAGCCCTGTGGTACACCACTTGTGACAGGCTTTGAGTCTGACATGGCGCCAGCAACTCTGACCCTGTGGGTTCTGTCACTCAGCCAGTTTGCAACCCATGTTGTGATGTATGGGTTAACATTTAAGCTGATGAGTTTTCAATGATACCAGTGGGGTATTGTATGAAGGCCTTCGCCAGATCGAGGTAGGCTGTATGGACTGCCTTTCCCTCATCAATGGCTTTGGTGACTGTTTGAAAAGTCAACCAAGTTTAGAAGGCATGATCTGCCTTTGACAAAGCCAAACTGGGATGGATCCAAAGTCTGCAAATTCCCTATGTCTTTATTTATGAGGTCCATTATGATCCTCTCCATGGCTTTGCAGATAAGGCTTGTCAAGCTAATGGGCGGTAATTTCCAGGGTCGGTGGAGGCACCGCCTTTGTGAAGTGGGACCACAGTTGCAGTGCGCCACTCCTGGTGCGGTATCCAGAGGTAAGACTATGATTAAACAGCTGTCCTAGCTGTGGGTTTAATTCCTCGTTGAGTTCGTGGAGCACACAGCCGGGGACACCATCAGGTCCCATGGATGCTGTGTTTTTGCTTTGGAGAGCAGTTCTCACTTGGGCGTTGGAGATGTTTGGGGGCTGCAATCGCTTGGTATAGATATCTCTCCTTTGGGGAGGGGAGAAGTTTGCACTGAACCTGTCAGCCAGTATGTTGGCAATGTCTGTAGGATCAGTAATCTTCACATCATTTTGAACTAGTTCTGAGCATATCTGGGAGTTTCCTCCCAGGTTTCTAACATAGCTAAAGAAGGCCTTATGATTGTCTTTTGAGTCTTTAGCTATTTTTCTCTCAAAATTTGCTTTGGATGATTTTATGAGAGCTCTTAGTTTTTTACTTATAGTGATCAAGGGTGTCTTACCTTTTAAGGATTTTGCTCTATCTTGTAGTAGCTTCCTCCTTTTGTTGTAGAGTTTGTTTATGGCTGGAGTCCACCAGACTGGACGCTTGCCTTTGGTACATTAACACTTTGCACATGGGGCAATTGCCCCTGCACCCCACCCTTGCTACATTACTGCATAAAAGGAATATCTTCTAGGTCTAAACAGGTAATAACTCCCTTATACTCTGCATTGATCAGACCAGTTAATGAATACAATCTGCCTTTGAGATATCTCACTAAACGTATCCAATAATTAGAAAGACCTCAGAAGTTCGAAACCCAAAAGATCACAGGCCTAAAGTCCCTGAGTTGTCAAGAAAGACTGGAAGATGTATCATTTTATTTAGAGTCCAATAGACTTTTTACGGGAGATCTCTGCTTTTTTTACCACTCCATATGAGACCCTTTTGTCTCGGGCTGTAATTGCAAGTCCTTTTCTATTAGGACCAGGGATGCAAATGTTCAAAGACATACAAAACATGGCAAATGGACAGGGCTATAACCCAGAGCATCCCACATAACTGGAATAAACTTGCCCTACATTTAAAGACGCCCAATTCACTATCTTCATTTAAACATAACCTATTTGACTGTATGAATATTCACAAATTTACTTTGGCAGGTACGGATCTCCTGCAGAAAGAAGGTGTGGTTTATAGGAGGGTATGGCAAAGTGTAAATGCTCATAAGACTAAATGCCCTTGTTATTTCTATGAAGTCTATGGAATTGCTTCTGGCTAAGATCAAGGATGAAAAGGGTTCTCAGACCATTTTAATTACCCAGTTATCATGTGGAAATAAATGAAAGAAATAAGAAACATGCTGCCATGTAGGCCTGAGGAGAAGACAGTTTGGTTCTTTATAATCATCAAAGTTCATGGAAAGTATGTGTGTGGCAGTATTAGTAATGGGTCTGGCCTTTAATTTCATATAAATTACAAAGTCTAGGTGATGGTACCACCTTCCTGGGCAGCAAGAATAAAAGTGGTATGTGTCCAAATGAGGCATGTAATGGTAGCTGTACAGTTTTTACAACATGTTCTCATGATGGTGCCCTGGAAATAATGAAGGGGAAAGGAATGAAGATACCTGTCTTTTTAAAAGTACCTTTCAGTTGGTAGATACACTTGTTCCTCATTGCATCACAGCCAGAGGTTCTCCGGTTTGAGCCTCAGTTGCGGTGCCTTCTGTGTGGAGTCTGCATGTTCTCCCTGTGGCCACGTGGGTTTCCTCCGGGTGCTCCAGTTTCCTCCCACATCCCACAGACATGTTGTAGGTGGATTAGACACTTTAAATTGGCCCTAGGCATGAGTGCGTGCATGTGTGTGCCTTCTGTGGAAGGTTGGGCTCGACACCATAAAACTCAACTACCAATCATGAGCAGATAGGTGATCCTCTGTGGGGACCCCTAACCGGGAAAAGCCAAAAGAAGAAGAAGAAGAAGATACACTTGTTCCTCATAACAACCATCTTTGAATATAGTATATCTGTGCTATCTACAAATCCAGGCATATTGATTGACTGGAAAGGCACCAATGATTTCTAAACAGAAACAATTTCAAGCTAAGTGCAAAAAGGTACAACATTGTAATATCCAGCTCCCTCCTCATATGTTGTAGATGGTGCTTCTCTTCAGACAGTTACAGTCATGAGAAACATGGGTACTTATGTTGACATTTCTCTCAATCTTCATGTTTCCATTTCATTCAGACAGTCCTTCAACCTAACTCAGTTTATTTACAAGGGAATACCTTCAAGATCCAAACCAGTCATCCTACTTCTGTACTTGTCATTTATAACACCCAACAGTGAATATAATATCTCTTTGGTATCTACAAATCCAGGCATACTGGTCAACTGGAAAGACACCAATTTACTCTGTAAAATATCCCACACATGACCAAAACACTCCTTGTACTCAGCAGCCTACTGACTGCTCTGAGTCTGAATGGACAATATTTAGCTTTTCAAGCCATGAAAGAGCCTTTCTTTTTTGACCTCCTTTTCTTCATAGATCCTATGACTGAATATAAACTAGTATTAAGACCCTAAATCTACACTGACAAATAGACAAGACTGTCAGGATGGACAGTTCCTAACTCACCATTTTTCCAGCTTATGGACTAAGATACCACTAGAGTAATGCTTGGGCTACATTTAGGGCTAGTTTCACTGACTGCCTGAGTAGGCACCCTTTTACTCCCTTGTTATTTATTAAGTGCTGTAAAAGTGTAGCCAAATATTACAAGTGTATCTACTTGAAGATGTATATAGTTAAACATCTTATGGTCCCACTGATTACTTGGCTTGTATTGCGTGCCTAGTATTATTCCTAGATTCCAGCATAAACAAAAATATATCTATTCACTGGAGCCCTCTGCGTTCAAACACTCAGTCTATATAAAGTAAATATAATGAAAATTAAAACACACAGTATCTTCCTACACTCACAAAGCATAAGATTTAAATAATCGTAAGGGCATATACTGCAGCAAATAAAATGCCTAAGAAGACAGATATGCATATAAGATTATAGCTACTTAGTGCGTGTAGGTGTGTGTGTGTGGATTCACTTCAGAAGCCTGAAAGCTCAAAATCTTGATTTTCAAAAGACTGAGACAAAAATTTTGAAAGTTCAAAAGACTGATAATCAAAATACTGAATCTCAGAATACTTAATCTCAGAATACTGAAAACACACAGGATACCAACACTTACTATATTCCATGGAGCGTATTATCATGGAACTTATAAACAAAGACATTGGCAATCTTCAAACACTGGACCCCACCCAGTTTGGGTTCGTGAAGGGCCGATCTTGTCTCCTGAACCTGACTGACTTCTTCGAATCAGTCTCCAGAGCCATGGACAAGGGTAAGGTGGTCCACACAGCCTATCTAGACCTTGCCAAAGCCTTTGACACTATCCCCCACTCTGGAATCATAGATAAACTTACTAAGCTGGGTATTAATCCCTACATCACCCAATGGGTTGCTAACTGGCTTACTGATAGAACCTACACTGTAAAAGTAGCAGACTCCAAATCCAGCTCCAGACAAGTGACAAGTGGAGTACCTCAGGGTTCAGTCCTGGGACCAGTCTTGTTTGGCATCTACTTCTCTGAAGTACAGGCTAACACTAAGGGACTCTGGCTAACAAAGTTCACAGATGACTGCAAACTGGAAGCCATTACTGAATCCCCAAATGATGTGGATACTCTACAAAAGGGTCTTACAGAAACAGATGCTTGGTGCCAGAGCCATGGGCTCAAGCTCAATGCCAAGAAATGTATAATTATCCCCTTTGGGAAAAAACATGCACCCGTGATTTACCATATAAGTGGCAGTAAACTAAACACCGAAAGTGTGATAAGAGACTTAGGGACACAGGTGGACAGTGGTCTCACCTTCGATAACCACATCACCATAACAGTCAGGAAATCCTTCTATGTGGCACACCTCATCACTAAGGGCTTTTCATCCAGAAAAAAGGAGGTAATTGTCTCACTGTACTCATCCCTCATTAGATCCATTATAGAATACAACGCCCCATTTGGTATGTACCTCTCAAGACATTTGCAACAACTGGAAAGGCCGCAGAAATAACTCACTAAAAGAATCACATGCCTAAATCAGATGCCCTATGCTGACTGCCTTAAAAAACGCCAGCTTTTAACTTTTAACACAGTAGAAAACTGGCTTCTTAACAGGTGGCTCATATTAAATCAGAACACAACAAAGCTATTGCTTTTCTGCCCCAACAGTAGACACCCCTCACCACCCTTTACTATAAGATCTAACAATGGGATCATCATTTCACCTGACCTCTTTACCAAACTCTTAGGAGTAATAGTTAACAGTAACCTCAAGTTTGAGTTACACATTAATCAAACTATTAAAACTGTCAATAAAAAACTTTGATCACTCTATAGGATTAAACCCTACCTAACTTCATTAGCTAGAACTGCCATTTCCCAAATACACCTTCTCTCCACCCTCCTCTATGCTACCCCTTTATTTACAAATTGGCGTAAGACTAACCTTAACAAACTATCTAGTTGCTATAATAACATTGCCAGATTCACCACTGGTACAGCTTACAGAACCCATCACTGCATTAACCTAAACTCTCTAGGGTGGCTTGAATTACATAATCTACTTTAGGTCAGTCAAATAATAGTAGCTCACAAGATTTTCTATCAGCCTGCAAATACACCCGTACTCATTAACCTTATCAGTCCTTACAGTAACCTTAGGGCACTACGCTCACACCTGTACTCATTAACCTTATCAGTCCTTACAGTAACCTTAGGGCACTACGCTCACACCCGTACTCATTAACCTTATCAGTCCTTACAGTAACCTTAGGGCACTACGCTCACACCCGTACTCATTAACCTTATCAGTCCTTACAGTAACCTTAGGGCACTACGCTCACACCCGTACTCATTAACCTTATCAGTCCTTACAGTAACCTTAGGGCACTACGCTCATCCGACAAACTCTTCATTCAAACTTTCAAAGCTAACAACTTAGCTGGAGATTCACTGTTTGCCAACTCCTTGGGAAAAACCTGGAACTCCCTTCCTGTTGACCTTACTTCAGAACTATATCTAACACAATTCAAGAAAAATCTAATACAGTACTTCAAACTGCACTGGCTTTTCCCATGCACCAATCCAGATTAATTAATACCAAATACTTAAGTGCTAAAACAGGACGTCTTCCTCCACTCTGACTCCATCCTAAGTGTATGTCTAAATCCTTATAACAATGTTTTATATTGTTAGATTGATGGAGTATGAATCTATGTATGTTTGTATCATATACTGCTATGATCTTCACAAATGTTTTTACTTCTTATATGTGATAGTCTTTGTATGTATGTCTGGAGCTTTTCTCCCCGGGCCTCCGCTCTAAATGGACATGTATCCATTTGGACTACCACAGTCAACAAATGTAAAATAAAAGAAATAAATATATTAAATTAGCAGCCTGATAAGGGTCGAGTACAGCAGAACCATAACCTTCCTGGTCTTGTATGAGATACCCTTATTTATGAGATGGTCAGTGTAGAATTCTTTTCTTACTACTATGAACGCATGGCATCAACCTGTGTTCCCAAATCTCATACCATTGAGTTTGAGCTTGGAGGGGTGCTGTCTATATCATAATTAGCAGAGGCTATTTCTTTGTTAATGGGGATAATGAGGCATTTTTTTGTGTTAAGTTTTAGTGCATGAATTTGGCATCAATCATTTGTCTGGGTCAGCTCTTTATGTAATATGTTAACATCATTAGGGGACTCCATGTCTTGACTGCTCCCAGATTACAGTCATCTGCAAAGTTGGTAGGCCACAGGCCATCTACCTTCACCTGGATGTCAGAGAAATAGATGCCAAACAGTAGAGAGCCTAGCACATATCCTTGTGGTACTCCATTGGTAACTGGTCTTCTGATAGAGGTGAACTCCCCAACTTTGACAGTGTGCATTCTGTCAGTGTGACAGTTTGCTACACATCTAGTAATGTACGAGTTAATCCCAAGCTGGGAAGAGTTTCTCTATGATACCTGGATGGGGGATTGTGTCAGAGGACTTGGCTAAATAAAAACAGGTGATATGTACTGTTTTGCCCTCATCTAGGGCTCTGGTGACATTCTCAAAGAAGTCCACTAGGTTTAATAACCAAGATCTACCCCTGATGAAACCAAACTGGGTTGGGTCAAGGGTTTGAAGATTGCCTATGTCCTTCTTGATAAGGTCCATGATGATTCTTTCCAGGGCCTTGCAGATAAGGCTGGTTAGGCTTATGGGTCGATAGTTCCCAGGGTCAGTTGAAAGACCTTGCAAAAAATATGTTTTTAGCAACAAACAAAATAAAAAAAAACAGAAGAGGAAATTGCTGGTTCAATCCATTACTATTTTCTTAATACAACCACTAGGGGCCTCAATCTTTAAGTGAATTTGGTAAACTAATAGTTTTTTTATAGTGATATAAAATTGATTTAGAAATAAATATTTAATTATAGAAATATATTTATATAAGTTAAATGGTTATTGAATGTATATATATATATATATATATATATATATATATATATATATATATATATATATATATATATATATATATATATATATATATATTGGTGTATGTATTAATGTTATAGGAATTGCTAAACCTGTAGGTTTATTGAGTTTGCACTTTAAATTATAATGTGAAAATTTAATTGAATGTAATTAGTGGAGGTTTCACCTGTATAATAAGTGGCTGATTTTATGGTATTTTATCCTTTGAAAGTGAAAGTCTGAGGTTCCAGTGGTTGTATTAAGAAAGTAGTAAAGCCTTGAGCCAGCAATTTCTGCTTCTGTTGTTTTTTAATTTGTTAGTTGATAGACCCCCTTTGTGCAAGGGGATTACCATTTCTGTTCTCCCCTCTGCTGGGACAAATCCAGTTTTTCAGGCTATGATTAAAGAGAGTGCTGAGTGGTTCCACTAGGTCTTGTTTTTAGATTGTTTAGTAAGTGTCCTGGGTTGTTATCTGGTCCCACAGAGGCCATGTTTTTGGCCTTGAACAGTACTTGTATGATCTGTTCTTTGGAGATGCTTGGTAGAGGACTGGTGTCAGCAATGCTTTGGGGTATGTCTGGTAGAGCAGGGGGTGAAGTTATTGTGAAATCTGCTGGCTAGCATGTTGGCAATTCTCTCAGGCTAAGTGTTGGTGGTACTGTCCAGTATAGGTTCCCCGGGGACCACAAAAACTGGGGCATTCCTTT